>NW_026735737.1:0-103000 GCF_949786415.1 Peromyscus eremicus | reverse complement strand
CCATTTAGGACTGAGAAACAAACACTAGCTCGCCTTACAAGAAACACACTCTGCTTTTGAGAAAAGAGCACTCTTCTACTCTACTGTGTTTCCTATGGGGTCCAAACAGTGAGCTTGCTCAGAACAAAAAACTAAGCTTCCTACACACGGACCATATCTAGTTCAACTCTGCTTAGGAAAGTGACAAGAAAAGTAGCTCCTCTTCAGTCTGATACACTGTAATTGCTGGGAACAGACGCGAGTGCTATTTGCACTGTGTATGGCAATGGGAGCGCAATAGTGACTTTCCTTACCAGAAAACAACTCTTGCTCGTAGGACCAGAAACTGCATGTGATTCAACTCCATTTAGGACTGGGAAACAAATGCTATCTCGCCTTACATGAAAAACACTCTACTTTTGAGAAAAGAGCACTCTTCTACTCTACTGTGTTTCCTATGGGTTACGAACAGTGACCTTGCTCAGAACAAAAAAACTGTGCTTTCTACACACGGCCATATCTAGTTCAAGTCTGATTAGGTACCTGACAAGAACAGTAGATCCTCTTCTATCCAATACATTGTACTTGCTGGGAAAAGACAACAGTGTTATTTGCCCTGTGTATGGCAATGGCAGCGCAATAGTGACTCTTCTTACCAGAAAACAACTCTTGCTCGTAGGACCAGAAACTGCATGGGATTCAACTCCATTTAGGACTGGGAAACAAACGCTAGCTCGCCTTACAAGAAAGACACTCTGCTTTAGAGAAAAGAGCACTTTTCTACTCTACTGTGTTTCCTATAGGTCCAGAACAGTGAGCATGCTCAGAACAAAAGAACTGTGCTTCCTACACACACGGCCATATCTAGTTCAACTCTGCTTAAGAACCTGACAAGAACAGTAGATCGTCTTCAGTCCAATACACTGTACATGTTGGGAACAGACGCGAGTGCTATTTGCCCTGTGTATGACAATGGGAGCACAATAGTGACTCTTCTTACCAGAAAACAACTCTTGCTTGTAGGCCCAGAGACTGCATGTGATTCAACTCCATTTAGGACTAGGAAACAAACACTAGCTCGCCTTACAAGAAACACACTCTGATTTAGAGAAAAAAGCACTCTTCTACTCTACTGTGTTTCCTATGAGGTCCGAACAGTGAACTAGCTCAGAACAAAAGAACTGTGCATCCTACACACACGGCCATATCTAGTTCAATTCTGCTTAGGAACCTGACAAGAACAGTAGATCCTCTTCCATCCAATACACTTTAATTGCTGGGAAAAGACGCCAATGTTATTTGTCCTGTGTATGGCAATGGCAGCGCAATAGTGACTCTTCTTACCAGAAAAAAACTGTTGCTTGTAGGATCAGAAACTGCATGTGATACAACTCCATTTAGGACTGGGAAACAAACGCCAGCTCACCTTACAAGAAACATACTCTGCTTTTGAGAAAAGAGCACTCTTCTACTCTACAGTGTTTCCTATGGGGTCCAAACAGTGAGCTTGCTCAGAACAAAAGAACTGTGCTTCCTACACACATGGACCATATCTAGTTCAACTCTGCTTAGTAAACTGACAAGAACAGTAGCTCCTTTTCAGTCTGATACACTGTACTTGCTGGGAAAAGTCGCGAGTGCTATTTTCCTTGTGTAGGGCAATGGGAGCACAATAGTGACTTTCCTTACCAGAAAACAACTCTTGTTCATAGAACTAGAAACTGCATGTGATTCCACTCCATTTAAAAGTAGGAAACAAACGCTAGCTCGCCTTACAAAAACACGCTCTGCTTTTGAGAAAAGAGCACTCTTCTACTCTACTGTGTTTCCTATAGGGCCAGAACAGTGGACTTGCTCAGAACATAAGAACTGTGCTTCCTACACACACGGGCCATGTCTAGTTCAATTCTGCTTAGGAAAATGAGAAGAACAGTAGCTCCTCTTCAGTCCGATACACTGTAATTGCTGGGAACAGACGCATGGGCTATTTGCACTGTATATTGCAATGGGAGCACAATAGTGACTTTCCTTACGAGAAAACAACTCTTGCTCTTAGTACCAGAAACTGCATGTGATTCAACTCCATTTAGGACTGGGAAACAAACGCTAGCTCGCCTTCCAAGAAACACACTCTGCTTTAGAGAAAAAAGCACTCTTCTATTCTACTGTGTTTCCTATGGTGTCTGAACAGGGAGCTTGCTCATGCCAAAAAAAAACTATTCTTCCTACAAACACGGCCATATCTATTTCAAGTCTGCTTAAGAACCTGACAAGAACAGTAGATCCTCTTCAGTCCAATACACTGTACTTACTACTCACAGACGCCAGTGCTATTTGTCCTGTGTATGGCAATGGCAGCGCAATAGTGACTCTTCTTACCAGAAAACAACTCTTGCTCGTAGTACCAGAAACTGCATGGGATTCAACTCCATTTAGGACTGGGAAACAAACGCTAGCTGGCCTTACAAGAAAGACACTCTGCTTTAGAGAAAAGAGCACTTTTCTACTCTACTGTGTTTCCTATAGGGCCAGAACAGTGAGCTTGCTCAGAACAAAAGAACTGTGCTTCCCACACACATGGACCATAAGTAGTTCAACTCTGCTTAGGAAACTGACAAGAACAGTAGCTCCTATTAAGTCCAATACACTGTGCTTGCTGGGAACAGATGCGAGTGCTATTTGCACTGTGTATGGCATTTGGAGCGCAATAGTGACTCTTCTTACCAGAAAACAACTCTTGCTCTTAGGACGAAAAACTGCATGTGACTCAACTCCGTTTAGGACTGGGAAACAAACACGAGCTCGCCTTACAAGAAACACACTCTGCTTTAGAGAAAGAGCACTCTTCTACTCTACTGTGTTTCCTATAGGGCCAGAACAGTGAGCTTGCTCAGAACAAAAGAACTGTGCTTCCTACACACACGGGCCATATCTAGTTCAACTCTGCTTAGGAAACTGACAAGAACAGTAGCTCCTCTTCAGTCCGATACACTGTACTTGCTGAGAACAGACGCGAGTGCTACTTGCACTGTGTATGGCAAATGGAGCACAATAGTGACTCTTCTTACCAGAAAACAACTCTTGCTCGTAGGACAAAAAACTGCATGTGACTCAACTCCCTTTAGGACTGGGAAACAAACTCTAGCTCGCCTTACAAGAAACACACTCTGCTTTTGAGAAAAGAGCACTCTTCTACTCTACTGTGTTTCCTATAGGGCCAGAACAGTGAGCTTGCTCAGAACAAATGAACTGTGCTTCCTAGACACAAGGGCCATATCTAGTTCAACTCTGCTTAGGAAACTGACAAGAACAGTAGCTCCTCTTCAGTCCGATACAGTGTACTTGCTGGGAACAGACGCGTGTGCTATTTGCACTGTGTATGGCAAAGGGAGCACAATAGTGACTTTCCTTACCAGAAAACAACTCTTGCTCGTAGGACCAGAAACTGCATGTGATTCAACTCCGTTTAGGACTGGGAAACAAATGCTAGCTCGCCTTACAAGAAACACACTCTGCTTTAGAGAAAAGCGCACTCTTCTACTCTACTGTGTTTCCTATGATGTCCGAACAGTGAGCTTGCTCAGAACAAAGAACTGTGCTTCCTACACTCATGGACCATATCTAGTTCAACTCTGCTTAGGAAACTGACACGAACAGTAGCTCCTATTCAGTCCAATACACTGTACTTCCTGGGAACAGACACGAGTGCTATTTGCACTGTGTATGGCATTTGGAGCACAATAGTGACTCTTCTTACCGGAAAACAACTCTTGCTCGTAGGACCAAAAACTGCATGTGACTCAACTCCATTTAGGACTGGGAAACAAATGCTAGCTCGCCTTACAAGAAACACACTCTGCTTTTTGAGAAAAGAGCACTCTTCTACCTCTACTGTGTTTCCTATAGGGCCAGAACAGTGAGCTTGCTCAGAACATAAGAACTGGGCTTCCTACACACACGGGCCATATCTAGTTCAATTCTACTTAGGAAACTAACAAAAACAGTAGCTCCTCTCAGTCCCCATATACTGTACTTGCTGGGAACAGACGCGAATGCTATTTGTCCTGTGTATGGCAATGGGAGCACAATTGTGACTTTCCTTACCAGAAAACAACTCTTGCTCGTAGGACCACAAACTGCATGTGATTCAACTCCATTTAGGACTGGGAAACAAACGATAGCTCGCCTTACAAGAAACACACTCTGCTTTTGAGAAAAGAGCACTCTTCTACTCTACTGTGTTTCCTATGGGGTCCGAACAGTGAACTTGCTCAGAACAAAAGAACTGTGCTTCCTACACACAAGGCCATATCTACTTCAATTCTGCTTAGGAACCTGACAAGAACAGTAGATCCTCTTCAGTCCAATACACTGTACTTGCTGGGAACAGACGCCAGTGCTATTTGTCCTGTGTATTTCAATGCAGCGCAATAGTGACTCTTCCTACCATAAAACAACTCTTGCTCGTAGGACCAGAAACTGCATGTGATTCAACTCCATTTCGGACTGGCAAATAAACGCTACCTCGCCTTACAAGAAACACACTCTGCTTTGGAGAAAAGAGCACTCTTCTACTCTACTGTGTTTCCTATAGGGCCAGAACAGTGAACTTGCTCAGAACATAAGAACTGTGCTTCCTACACACACGGGTTCTATCTAGTTCAACTCTGCTTAGGAAACTGACAGGAACAGTAGCTCCTCCTCAGTCTGTTACACTGTACTTGCTGGGAACAGACGCGAGAGCTATTTGCACTGTGTATGGCAAGGGGAGCACAATAGTGACTTTCCAACCAGAAAACAGCTCTTGCTCGTAGGACCAGAAACTGCATGTGATTCAACTCCATTTAGGACTGAGAAAGAAAAGCTAGCTCGCCTTACAAGAAACATACTCTGCTTTTGAGAAAAGAGCACTCTTCTACTCTACTGTGTTTCCTATGGTGTCCGAACAGTGAGCTTGCTCAGAACAATGAACTGTGCTTCCTACACACGGGGCCATATCTAGTTCAACTCTGCTTAGGAAACTGCCAAGAACAGTAGGTCCTCTTCTGTCCGAAACACTGTACTTGCTGGGAACAGACACGAGTGCTATTTGCACTGTGTATGGCATTTGGAGCACAATAGTGACTCTTCTTACCAGAAAACAACTCTTGCTCGTAGGACCAAAAACTGAATGTAACTCAACTCCATTTAGGACTAGGAAACAAACGCTAGCTCGCCTTACAAGAAACACACTCTGCTTTAGAGAAAAGAGCACTCTTCTACTCTACTGTGTTTCCTATAGGGCCAGAACAGTGAGCTTGCTCAGAACATAATAACTTTGCTTCCTAAACAAACGGGCCATATCTAGTTCAACTCTGCTTAGGAAACTGACAAGAACAGTAGCTCCTCTTCAGTCCGATACACTGTACTTGCTGGGAACAGACACGAGTGCTATTTGCACTGTGTATGGCAAAGGGAACGCAATAGTGACTTTCCTAACCAGAAAACAACTCTTGCTCGTAGGACCAGAAACTGCATGTGATTCAACTCCATTTAGGACTAGGAAACAAACGCTAGCTTGCCTTACAAGAAACACACTCTGCTTTTGAGAAAAGAGCACTCTTCTACTCTACTGTGTTTCCTATAGGGCCAGAACAGTGATCTTGCTCAGAACATAAGAACTGTGCTTCCTACACATGGGCCATATCTAGTTCAACTCTGCTTAGGAAACTGACAAGAACAGTAGCTCCTCTTCAGTCCGATACACTGTACTTGCTGAGAACAGACGCGAGTGCTACTTGCACTGTGTATGGCAATTGGAGCACAATAGTGACTCTTCTTACCAGAAAACAACTCTTGCTCGTAGGACAAAAAACTGCATGTGACTCAACTCCCTTTAGGACTGGGAAACAAACTCTAGCTCGCCTTACAAGAAACACACTCTGCTTTTGAGAAAAGAGCACTCTTCTACTCTACTGTGTTTCCTATAGGGACAGAAGAGTGAGCTTGCTCAGAACAAATGAACTGTGCTTCCTAGACACAAGGGCCATATCTAGTTCAACTCTGCTTAGGAAACTGACAAGAACAGTAGCTCCTCTTCAGTCTGATACAGTGTACTTTGCTGGGAACAGACGCGTGCTATTTGCACTGTGTATGACAAAGGGAGCACAATAGTGACTTTCCTTACCAGAAAACACCTCTTGTTCGTAGGACCAGAAACTGCATGTGATTCAACTCCATTTAGGACTAGGAAACAAACGCTAGCTCGCCTTACAAGAAACACACTCTGCTTTTGAGAAAAGAGCACTCTTCTACTCTACTGTGTTTCCTATAGGCCAGAACAGTGAGCTTGCTCAGAACATAAGAACTGTGCTTCCTACACACACGGGCCATATCTAGTTCAATTCTACTTAGGAAACTAACAAAAACAGTAGCTCCTCTTCAGTCCGATACACTGTACTTGCTGGGAACAGACGCGAATGCTATTTGTCCTGTGTATGGCAATGGGAGCACAATAGTGACTTTCCTTACCAGAAAACAACTCTTGCTCGTAGGACCACAAACTGCATGTGATTCAACTCCATTTAGGACTGGGAAACAAAAGCTAGCTCGCCTTACAAGAAACACACTCTGCTTTTGAGAAAAGAGCACTCTTCTACTCTACTGTGTTTCCTATGGGGTCCGAACAGTGAACTTGCTCAGAAAAAAAGAACTGTGCTTCCTACACACAAGGCCATATCTAGTTCAATTCTGCTTAGGAACCTGACAAGAACAGTAGATCCTCTTCAGTCCAATACACTGTACTTGCTGGGAACAGACGCCAGTGCTATTTGTCCTGTGTATGGCAATGGGAGCGCAAAGTGACTTTCCTTACCAGAAAACATCTCTTATTTGTAGGACCAGAAACTGCATGTGATTGAACTCC
This sequence comes from Peromyscus eremicus, assembly GCF_949786415.1. Taxonomy (NCBI): domain Eukaryota; kingdom Metazoa; phylum Chordata; class Mammalia; order Rodentia; family Cricetidae; genus Peromyscus; species Peromyscus eremicus. The sequence goes on along the minus strand of NW_026735737.1, from coordinate 96,117 downwards.
ATTTAGGACTAAGAAACAAATGCTAGCTCGCCTTACAAGAAACACACTCTGCTTTTGAGAAAAGAGCACTCTTCTACTCTACTGTGTTTCCTATAGGGCCATAACAGTGAACTTGTTCAGAATATAACAACTGTGCTTCCTACACACACGGGCCATATCTAGTTCAACTCTGCTTAGGAAACTGACAGGAACAGTAGCTCCTCCTCAGTCTGATACACTGTACTTGCTGGGAACAGACGCGAGAGCTATTTGCACTGTGTATGGCAAGGGGAGGGCAATAGTGACTTTCCTTACCAGAAAACAACTCTTGCTCGTAGGACCAGAAACTGCATGTGATTCAACTCCGTTTAGGACTGGGAAACAAATGCTAGCTCGCCTTACATGAAACACACTCTGCTTTTGAGAAAAGAGCACTCTTCTACTCTACTGTGTTTCCTATGGGGTCTGTACAGTGAGCTTGCTCAGAACAAAAGAACTGTGCTTCGTACACACATGGGCCATATCTAGTTCAACTCTGCTTAGGAAACTGACAAGAACAGTAGCTCCTCTTCAGTCTGATACACTGTACTTGGTGGGAACAGATGCAAGGGCTATTTGCACTGTGTGTGGCAATGGGAGCGCAATAGTGACTTTCCTTACCAGAAAACAACTCTTGCTCCTAGGACCAGAAACTGCATGTGATTCAACTCCGTTTAGGACTGGGAAACAAATGCTAGCTCGCCTTACATGAAACACACTCTGCTTTTGAGAAAAGAGCACTCTTCTACTCTACTGTGTTTCCTATGGGGTCTGAACAGTGAGCTTGCTCAGAACAAAAGAACTGTGCTTCGTACACACATGGGCCATATCTAGTTCAACTCTGCTTAGGAAACTGACAAGAACAGTAGCTCCTCTTCGGTCTGATACACTGTACTTGGTGGGAACAGATGCAAGGGCTATTTGCACTGTGTGTGGCAATGGGAGCGCAATAGTGACTTTCCTTACCAGAAAACAACTCTTGCTCGTAGGACCACAAACTGCATGTGATTCAACTCCATTTATGACTGGGAAACAAATGCTAGCTCGCCTTACAAGAAACACACTCTGCTTTAGAGAAAAGAGCACTCTTCTACTCTACTGTGTTTCCTATGGGGTCCGAACAGTGAGCTTGCTCAGAACAAAGAACTGTGCTTCCTACACACATGGACCATATCTAGTTCAACTCTGCTTAGGAAACTGACACGAACAGTAGCTCCTATTCAGTCCAATACACTGTACTTGCTGGGAACAGACGCGAGTGCTATTTGCACTGTGTATGGCATTTGGAGCACAATAGTGACTCTTCTTACCGGAAAACAACTCTTGCTCGTAGGACCAAAAACTGCATGTGACTCAACTCCATTTAGGACTGGGAAACAAACGCTAGCTCGCCTTACAAGAAAAACACTCTGCTTTAGAGAAAAGAGCACTCTTCTACTCTACTGTGTTTCCTATAGGGCCAGAACAGTGAGCTTGCTCAGAACATAATAACTGTGCTTCCTAAACAAACGGGCCATATCTAGTTCAACTCTGCTTAGAAAAATGACAAGAATAGTAGCTCCTCTTCAGTCCGATACACTGTACTTCCTGGGAACAGACGCGAGTGCTATTTGCACTGTGTATGGCAATGGCAGCGCAATAGTGACTTTACTTACCAGAAAACAACTCTTGCTCGTAGGACCAGAAACTGCATGTGATTCAACTCCACTTAGGACTGGGAAATAAACGATAGCTTGCCTTACAAAAAACACACTCTGCTTTTGAGAAAAGGGCACTCTTCTACTCTACTGTGTTTCCTATAGGGCCAGAACAGTGAGCTTCCTCAGAACATAATAACTTTGCTTCCTAAACAAACGGGCCATATCTAGTTCAACTCTGCTTAGGAAACTGACAAGAACAGTAGCTCCTCTTCAGTCCGATACACTGTACTTGCTGGGAACAGACACGAGTGCTATTTGCACTGTGTATGGCAAAGGGAACGCAATAGTGACTTTCCTTACCAGAAAACAACTATTGCTCGTAGGACCAGAAACTGCATGTGATTCAACTCCATTTAGGACTAGGAAACAAACGCTAGCTTGCCTTACAAGAAACACACTCTGCTTTTGAGAAAAGAGCACTCTTCTACTCTACTGGGTTTCCTATAGGGCCAGAACAGTGAACTTGCTCAGAACATAAGAACTGTGCTTCCTACTCACACGGGCCATATCCAGTTCAACTCTGCTTAGGAAACTGACAAGAACAGTAGCTCCTCTTCAGTCCGATACACTGTACTTGCTGCGAAAAGACGCGAGTGCTACTTGCACTGTGTATGGCAATTGGAGCACAATAGTGACTCTTCTTACCAGAAAACAACTCTTGCTCGTGGGACAAAAAACTGCATGTGACTCAACTCCCTTTAGGACTGGTAAACAAACTCTAGCTCGCCTTACAAGAAACACACTCTGCTTTTGAGAAAAGAGCACTCTTCTACTCTACTGTGTTTCCTATGGTGTCCGAACAGTGAGCTTGCTCAGAACAAAAGAACTGTGCTTCCTACACACGGGCCATATCTAGTTCAACTCTGCTTAGGAAACTGGCAAGAACAGTAGCTCCTCTTCTCTCCGATACACTGTACTTGCTGGGAGCAGACACGAGTGCTATTTGCACTGTGTATGGCATTTGGAGCACAATAGTGACTCTTCTTACCAGAAAACAACTCTTGCTCGTAGGACCAAAAACTGCATGTGACTCAACTCCATTTAGGAATGGGAAATAAATACTAGCTCGCCTTACAAGAAACACACTCTGCTTTAGAGAAAAGAGCACTCTTCTACTCTACTGTGTTTCCTATAGGGCCAGAACAGTGAGCTTGCTCAGAACATAATAACTGTGCTTCCTAAACAAACGGGCCATATCTAGTTCAACTCTGCTTAGGAAACTGACACGAACAGTAGCTCCTATTCAGTCCAATACACTGTACTTGCTGGGAACAGACGCGAGTGCTATTTGCACTGTGTATGGCAAAGGGAACGCAATAGTGACTTTCCTTACCAGAAAACAACTCTTGCTCGTAGGACCAGAAACTGCATGTGATTCAACTCCATTTAGGACTGGGAAATAAACGATAGCTTGCCTTACAAAAAACACACTCTGCTTTAGAGAAAAGAGCACTCTTCTACTCTACTGTGTTTCCTATGGTGTCCGAACAGTGAGCTTGCTCAGAAGAAAAGAACTGTGCTTCCTACACACATGGCCATATCTAGTTCAATTCTGCTTCGGAACCTGACAATAACAGTACATCCTCTTCAGTCCAATACACTGTACTTGCTGCGAACAGACGCCAGTGCTATTTGTCCTGTGTATGGCAATGGCAGCGCAATAGTGACTCTTCTTACCAGAAAACAACTCTTGCTCGTAGTACCAGAAACTGCATGGGATTCAACTCCATTTAGGACTGGGAAACAAACGCTAGCTCGCCTTACAAGAAACACACTCTGCTTTAGAGAAAAGAGCACTCTTCTACTCTACTGTGTTTCCTATGGGGTCCAAACAGTGAGCTTGCTCAGAGCAAAAGAACTGTGCTTCCCACACACATGGACCATATGTAGTTCAACTCTGCTTAGGAAACAGACAAGAACAGTAGCTCCTATTCCGTCCAATACACTGTACTTGCTGGGAACAGACGCGAGTGCTATTTGCACTGTGTATGGCATTTGGAGCGAAATAGTGACTCTTCTTACCATAAAACAACTCTTGCTCGAAGGACGAAAAACTGCCTGTGACTCAACTCCATTTAGGACTGGGAAACAAACGCGATCTTGCCTTACAAGAAACACACTCTGCTTTAGAGAAAAGAGCACTCTTCTACTCTACTGTGTTTCCTGTAGGGCCAGAACAGTGAGCTTGCTCAGAACAAAAGAACTGTGCTTCCTACACTCATGGACCATATCTAGTTCAACTCTGCTTAGGAAACTGACACGAACAGTAGCTCCTATTCAGTCCAATACACTGTACTTGCTGGGAACAGACACGAGTGCTATTTGCACTGTGTATGGCATTTGGAGCACAATAGTGACTCTTCTTACCGGAAAACAACTCTTGCTCGTAGGACCAAAAACTGCATGTGACTCAACTCCATTTAGGACTGGGAAACAAATGCTAGCTCGCCTTACAAGAAACACACTCTGCTTTTGAGAAAAGAGCACTCTTCTACTCTACTGTGTTTCCTATGGTGTCCGAACAGTGAGTTTGCTCAGAACAAAAGAACTGTACTTCCTACACACGGGCCATATCTAGTTGAACTCTGCTTAGGAAACTGGCAAGAACAGTAGCTCCTCTTCTGTCCGATACACTGTACTTGCTGGGAACAGACACGAGTGCTATTTGCACTGTGTATGGCATTTGGAGCACAACAGTGACTCTTCTTACCAGAAAACAACTCTTGCTCGTAGGACCAAAAACTGCATGTGACTCAACTCCATTTAGGACTGGGAAACAAACGCTAGCTCGCCTTACAAGAAACACACTCTGCTTTAGAGAAAAGAGCACTCTTCTACTCTACTGTGTTTCCTATAGGGCCAGAACAGTGAGCTTGCTCAGAACAAAAGAACTGTGCTTCCTACACACGGGCCATATCTAGTTCAACTCTGCTTAGGAAACTGGCAAGAACAGTATCTCGTCTTCTGTCCGATACACTGTACTTGCTGGGAACAGACACGAGTGCTATTTGCACTGTTTATGGCATTTGGAGAACAATAGTGACTCTTCTTACCAGAAAACAACTCTTGCTCGTAGGACCAAAAACTGCATGTGACTCAACTCCATTTAGGTCTAGGAAATAAATTCTAGCTCAGCTTACAAGAAACACACTCTGCTTTTGAGAAAAGAGCACTCTTCTACTCTACTGTGTTTCCTATAGGGCCAGAAGAGTGAGCTTGCTCAGAACAAATGAACTCTGCTTCCTAGACACAAGGGCCATATCTAGTTCAACTCTGCTTAAGAAACTGACAAGAACAGTAGCTCCTATTTAGTCCGATACAGTGTACTTGCTGGGAACAGACGCGAGTGCTCTTTGCACTGTGTATGGCAAAGAGAGCACAATAGTGACTTTTCTTACCAGAAAACAACTCTTGCTCGTAGCACCAGAAACTGCATGCGATTCAACTCCGTTTAGGACTGGGAAACAAATGCTAGCTCGCATTATGTGAAACACACTCTGCTTTTGAGAAAAGAGCACTCTTCTACTCTACTGTGTTTCCTATGGGTTCCGAACAGTGAGCTTGCTCAGAACAAAAGAACTGTGCTTCCTACACACATGGGCCATATCTAGTTCAACTCTGCTTAGGAAACTGACAAGAACAGTAGCTCCTCTTCAGTCTGATACACTGTACTTGCTGGGAACAGATGCGAGTGCTATTTGCACTGTGTGTGGCAATGGGAGCGCAATAGTGACTTTCCTTACCAGAAAACAACTCTTGATCGTAGGACCACAAACTGCATGTGATTCAACTCCATTTATGACTGGGAAACAAATGCTAGCTCGCCTTACAAGAAACACACTCTGCTTTAGAGAAAAGAGCACTCTTCTACTCTACTGTGTTTCCCAAGGGGTCCGAACAGTGAGCTTGCTCAGAACAAAGTACTGTGCTTCCTACACACATGGACCATATCTAGTTCAACTCTGCTTAGGAAACTGACACGAACAGTAGCTCCTATTCATTCTAATACACTGTACTTGCTGTGAACAGACACGAGTGTTATTTGCGCTGTGTATGGCATTTGGAGCACAATAGTGACTCTTCTTACCAGAAAACAACTCTTGCTCGTAGGACCAAAAACTGCATGTGACTCAACTCCATTTAGGACTGGGAAATAAACGATAGCTTGCCTTACAAAAAACACACTCTGCTTTTGAGAAAAGAGCACTCTTCTACTCTACTGTGTTTCCTATGGTGTCCGAACAGTGAGCTTGCTCAGAACAAAAGAACTGTGCTTCCTACACACATGGCCATATCTAGTTCAATTCTGCATCGGAACCTGACAATAACAGTAGCTCCTCTTCAGTCCGATACACTGTACTTCCTGGGAACAGACGCGAGTGCTATTTGCACTGTGTATGGCAATGGCAGCGCAATAGTGACTCTTCTTACCAGAAAACAACTCTTGCTCGTAGTACCAGAAACTGCATGGGATTCAACTCCATTTAGGACTGGGAAACAAACGCTAGCTCGCCTTACAAGAAACACACTCTGTTTTAGAGAAAAGAGCACTCTTCTACTCTACTGTGTTTCCTATGAGGTCCAAACAGTGAGCTTACTCAGAACAAAAGAACTGTGATTCCTACACACACGGATCATTTCTAGTTCAACTCTGCTTAGGAAACTGACAAGAACAGTAGCACCTATTCAGTCCAATACACTGTACTTGCTGGGAACAGACGGGAGTGCTATTTGCACTGTGAATGGCATTGGGAGCGCAACGTGACTTTCCTTACCAGAAAACAACTCTTGTTCGTAGGACCGGAAACTGCATGTGATTCAACTCCATTTAGGACTAGGAAACAAATGCTAGCTCGCCTTACAAGAAACACACTCTGCTTTTGAGAAAAGAGCACTCTTCTACTCTACTGTGTTTCCTGTAGGGCCAGAACAGTGAACTTGCTCAGAACATAAGAACAGTGCTTCCTACACATACGGGCCATATCCAGTTCAACTCTGCTTAGGAAACTGACAGGAACAGTAGCTCCTCCTCAGTCTGATACACTGTACTTGCTCGGAACAGACGCGAGAGCTATTTGCACTGTGTATGGCAAGGGGAGCGCAATAGTGACTTTCCTTACCAGAAAACAACTCTTGCTCGTAGGACCAGAAACTGCATGGGATTCAACTCCATTTAGGACTGAGAAAGAAACGCTAGCTCGCCTTACAAGAAACATACTCTGCTTTTGAGAAAAGAGCACTCTTCTAATCTACTGTGTTTCCTATGGTGTCCGAACAGTGAGCTTGCTCAGAACAAAAGAACTGTGCTTCCTACACACGGGCCATATCTAGTTCAACTCTGCTTAGGAAACTGGCAAGAACAGTATCTCCTCTTCTGTCCGATACACTGTACTTGCTGGGAACAGACACGAGTGCTATTTGCACTGTTTATGGCATTTGGAGCACAATAGTGACTCTTCTTACCAGAAAACAACTCTTGCTCGTAAGACCAAAAACTGCATGTGACTCAACTCCATTTAGGACTAGGAAATAAATTCTAGCTCACCTTACAAGAAACACACTCTGCATTAGAGTAAAGAGCACTCTTCTATTGTACTGTGTTTCCTATGGTGTCCGAACAGTGAGCTTGCTCAGAACAAAGAACTGTGCTTCCTACACACATGGACCATATCCAGTTCAACTCTGCTTAGGAAACTGACAGGAACAGTAGCTCCTCCTCAGTCTGATACACTGTACTTGCTCGGAACAGACGCGAGAGCTATTTGCACTGTGTATGGCAAGGGGAGCACAATAGTGACTTTCCTTACCAGAAAACAACTGTTGCTCCTAGGACCAGAAACTGCATGTGATTCAACTCCATTTAGGACTGAGAAAGAAACGCTAGCTCGCCTTACAAGAAACATACTCTGCTTTTGAGAAAAGAGCACTCTTCTACTCTACTGTGTTTCCTATGGTGTCCGAACAGTGAGCTTGCTCAGAACAAAAGAACAGTGCTTCCTACACACATGGCCATATCTAGTTCAATTCTGCTTCGGAACCTGACAAGAACAGTAGATCCTCTTCAGTCTGATACACTGTACTTGCTTTGAACAGACGCAAGAGCTATTTGCACTGTGTATGGCAAGGGGAGCGCAATAGTGACTTTCCTTACCAGAAAACAACTCTTGCTCGTAGTACCAGAAACTGCATGGGATTCAACTCCATTTAGAACTGGGAAACAAACGCTAGCTCGCCTTACAAGAAACACACTCTGCTTTAGAGAAAAGAGCACTCTTCTACTCTACTGTGTTTCCTATGGGGTCCAAACAGTGAGCTTGCTCAGAACAAAAGAACTGTGCTTCCTACACACACGAATCATTTCTAGTTCAACTCTGCTTAGGAAACTGACAAGAACAGTAGCACCTATTCAGTCCAATACACTGTACTTGCTGGGAACAGACGGGAGTGCTATTTGCACTGTGAATGGCAATGGGAGCGCAACGTGACTTTCCTTACAGAAAACAACTCCTGTTCGTAGGAGCAGAAACTGCATGTGATTCAACTCCATTTAGGACTGGGAAACAAACGCTAGCTCGCCTTACAAGAAACACACTCTGCTTTTGAGAAAAGAGCACTCTTCTACTCTACTGTGTTTCCTATAGGGCCAGAACAGTGAACTTGCTCAGAACATAAGAACTGTGCTTCCTACACACACGGGCCATATCTAGTTCAACTCTGCTTAGGAAAATGACAGGAACAGTAGCTCCTCCTCAGTCTGATACACTGTACTTGCTGGGAAGATACGCGAGAGCTATTTGCACTGTTTATGGCAAGGGGAGCGCAATAGTGACTTTCCTTACCAGAAAACAACTCTTGCTCATAGGACCAAAAACTGCATGGGATTCAACTCCATTTAGGACTGAGAAAGAAACGCTAGCTCGCCTTACAAGAAACATACTCTGCTTTTGAGAAAAGAGCACTCTTCTACTCTACTGTGTTTCCTATGGTATCCGAACAGTGAGCTTGCTCAGAACAAAAGAACTGTGCTTCCTACACACGGGCCATATCTATTTCAACTCTACTTAAGAAACTGGCAAGAACAGTAGCTCCTCTTCTGTCCGATACACTGTACTTGCTGGGAACAGACGCGACTGCTATTTGTACTGTGTATGGCAATGGGAGTGCAATAGTGACTTTCTTTACCAGAAAAAAACTCTTGCTCGTAGGACCAGAAACTGCATGTGATTCAACTCCATTTAGGACTGGGAAACAAACGCTAGCTCGCCTTACAAGAAACACACTCTGCTTTTGAGAAAAGGTCACTCTTCTACTCTACTGTGTTTCCTTTGAGGTCCGAACAGTGAACTTGCTCAGAACAAAAGAACTGTGCTTCCTACACACAAGGCCATATCTAGTTCAATTCTGCTTAGGAACTTGACAAGAACAGCAGATCCTCTTCAGTCCAATACACTGCACTTGCTGCGAACCGACGCCAGTGCTATTTGTCCTGTGTATGGCAATGGCAGCGCAATAGTGACTCTTCTTATCAGAAAACAACTCTTGCTCGTAGTACCAGAAACTGCATGGGATTCAACTCCATTTAGGACTGGGAAACAAAGGCTAGCTCGCCTTACAAGAAACACACTCTGCTTTAGAGAAAAGAGCACTCTTCTACTCTACTGTGTTTCCTATGGTGTCCGAACAGTGAGCTTGCTCAGAAAAAAAGAACAGTGCTTCCTACACACGGGCCATATCTAGTTCAACTCTGCTTAGGAAACTGGCAAGAACAGTAACTCCTCTTCTGTCCATTACACTGTACTTGCTGGGAACAGACACGAGTGCTATTTGCACTGTGTATGGCATTTGGAGCACAATAGTGACTCTTCTTACCAGAAAACAACTCTTGCTCGTAGGACGAAAAACTGCCTGTGACTCAACTCCATTTAGGACTGGGAAACAAATGCTAGCTCGCCTTACAAGAAACACACTCTGCTTTAGAGAAAAGAGCACTCTTCTACTCTACTGTGTTTCCTATAGGGCCAGAACAGTGAGCTTGCTCAGAACAAAAGACCTGTGCTTTCTAAACATGGGCCATATCTAGTTCAACTCTGCTTAGGAAACTGACAAGAACAGTAGCTCCTCTTCTGTCCGATACACTGTACTTGCTGGGATCAGACACGAGTGCTATTTTCACTGTGTATGGCATTTGGAGCACAATAGTGACTCTTCTTACCAGAAAACAACTCTTGCTCGTAGGACCAAAAACTGCATGTGACTCAACTCCATTTAGGACTGGGAAACAAACGCTAGCTCGCCTTAAAAGAAACACACTCTGCTTTAGAGAAAAGAGCACTCTTCTACTCTACTGTTTTTCCTATATGGCCAGAACAGTGAGCTTGCTCAGAACATAATAACTGTGCTTCCTAAACAAACGGGCCATATCTAGTTCAACTCTGCTTAGGAAACTGACAAGAACAGTAGCTCCACTTCAGTCTGATACACTGTACTTGCTGGGAACAGAAGCGAGTGCTATTTGCACTGTGTATGGCAAAGGGAGCACAATAGTGACTTTCCTTACCAGAAAACAACTCTTGCTCGTAGTACCAGAAACTGCATGGGATTCAACTCCATTTAGGACTGGGAAACAAACGCTAGCTCGCCTTACAAGAAACACACTCTGCTTTAGAGAAAAGAGCACTCTTCTACTCTACTGTGTTTCCTATGGGGTCCAAACAGTGAGCTTGCTCAGAACAAAAGAACTGTGCTTCCTACACACACGAATCATTTCTAGTTCAACTCTGCTTAGGAAACTGACAAGAACAGTAGCACCTATTCAGTCCAATACACTGTACTTGCTGGGAACAGACGGGAGTGCTATTTGCACTGTGAATGTCAATGGGAGCGCAACGTGACTTTCCTTACCAGAAAACAACTCTTGTTCGTAGGACCAGAAACTGCATGTGATTCAACTCCATTTAGGACTAGGAAACAAACGCTAGCTCGCCTTACAAGAAACACACTCTGCTTTTGAGAAAAGAGCACTCTTCTACTCTACTGTGTTTCCTATAGGGCCAGAACAGTGAACTTGCTCAGAACATAAGAACTGTGCTTCCTACACACACGGGCCATATCTAGTTCAACTCTGCTTAGGAAACTGACAGGAACAGTAGCTCCCCCTCAGTCTGATACACTGTACTTGCTGGGAAGATACGCGAGAGCTATTTGCACTGTTTATGGCAAGAAGAGCGCAATAGTGACTTTCCTTACCAGAAAACAACTCTTGCTCGTAGGACCAAAAACTGCATGGGATTCAACTCCATTTAGGACTGAGAAAGAAACGCTAGCTCGCCTTACAAGAAACATACTCTGCTTTTGAGAAAAGAGCACTCTTCTAATCTACTGTGTTTCCTATGGTATCCGAACAGTGAGCTTGCTCAGAACAAAAGAACTGTGCTTCCTACACACGGGCCATATCTAGTTCAACTCTGCTTAGGAAACTTGCAAGAACAGTATCTCCTCTTCTGTCCGATACACTGTACTTGCTGGGAACAGACACGAGTGCTATTTGCACTGTTTATGGCATTTGGAGCACAATAGTGACTCTTCTTACCAGAAAACAACTCTTGCTCGTAAGACCAAAAACTGCATGTGACTCAACTCCATTTAGGACTAGGAAATAAATTCTAGCTCACCTTACAAGAAACACACTCTGCATTAGAGTAAAGAGCACTCTTCTATTGTACTGTGTTTCCTATGGTGTCCGAACAGTGAGCTTGCTCAGAACAAAGAACTGTGCTTCCTACACACATGGACCATATCCAGTTCAACTCTGCTTAGGAAACTGACAGGAACAGTAGCTCCTCCTCAGTCTGATACACTGTACTTGCTCGGAACAGACGCGAGAGCTATTTGCACTGTGTATGGCAAGGGGAGCACAATAGTGACTTTCCTTACCAGAAAACAACTCTTGCTCCTAGGACCAGAAACTGCATGTGATTCAACTCCATTTAGGACTGAGAAAGAAACGCTAGCTCGCCTTACAAGAAACATACTCTGCTTTTGAGAAAAGAGCACTCTTCTACTCTACTGTGTTTCCTATGGTGTCCGAACAGTGAGCTTGCTCAGAACAAAAGAACAGTGCTTCCTACACACATGGCCATATCTAGTTCAATTCTGCTTCGGAACCTGACAAGAACAGTAGATCCTCTTCAGTCTGATACACTGTACTTGCTTTGAACAGACGCAAGAGCTATTTGCACTGTGTATGGCAAGGGGAGCGCAATAGTGACTTTCCTTACCAGAAAACAACTCTTCCTCGTAGTACCAGAAACTGCATGGGATTCAACTCCATTTAGGACTGGGAAACAAACGCTAGCACGCCTTACAAGAAACACACTCTGCTTTAGAGAAAAGAGCACTCTTCTACTCTACTGTGTTTCCTATGGGGTCCAAACAGTGAGCTTGCTCAGAACAAAAGAACTGTGCTTCCTACACACGGGCCATATCTATTTCAACTCTACTTAAGAAACTGGCAAGAACAGTAGCTCCTCTTCTGTCCGATACACTGTACTTGCTGGGAACAGACGCGACTGCTATTTGCACTGTGTATGGCAATGGGAGCGCAATAGTGACTTTCTTTACCAGAAAAAAACTCTTGCTCGTAGGACCAGAAACTGCATGTGATTCAACTCCATTTAGAACTGGGAAACAAACGCTAGCTCGCCTTACAAGAAACACACTCTCCTTTTGAGAAAAGGTCACTCTTCTACTCTACTGTGTTTCCTATGAGGTCCGAACAGTGAACTTGCTCAGAACAAAAGAACTGTGCTTCCTACACACAAGGCCATATCTAGTTCAATTCTGCTTAGGAACTTGACAAGAACAGCAGATCCTCTTCAGTCCAATACACTGCACTTGCTGGGAACAGACACGAGTGCTATTTGCACTGTGTATGGCATTTGGAGCACAATAGTGACTCTTCTTACCAGAAAACAACTCTTGCTCGTAGGACCAAAAACTGCATGTGACTCAATTCCATTTAGGACTGGGAAACAAACGCTAGCTCGCCTTACAAGAAACACACTCTGCTTTAGAGAAAAGAGCACTCTTCTACTCTACTGTGTTTCCTATAGGGCCAGAACAGTGAGCTTGCTCAGAACAAAAGACCTGTGCTTCCTACACATGGGCCATATCTAGTTCAACTCTGCTTAGGAAACTGGCAAGAACAGTAGCTCCTCTTCTGTCCGATACACTGTACTTGCTGGGATCAGACACGAGTGCTATTTTCACTGTGTATGGCATTTGGAGCACAATAGTGACTCTTCTTACCAGAAAACAACTCTTGCTCGTAGGACCAAAAACTGCATGTGACTCAACTCCATTTAGGACTGGGAAACAAACGCTAGCTCGCCTTACAAGAAACACACTCTGCTTTAGAGAAAAGAGCACTCTTCTACTCTACTGTGTTTCCTATAGTGCCAGAACAGTGAGCTTGCTCAGAACATAATAACTGTGCTTCCTAAACAAACGGGCCATATCTAGTTCAACTCTGCTTAGGAAACTGACAAGAACAGTAGATCCTCTTCAGTCCGATACACTGTACTTGCTGGGAACAGACGCGAGTGCTATTTGCACTGTGTATGGCAAAGGGAGCACAATAGTGACTTTCCTTACCAGAAAACAACTCTTGTTCGTAGGACCAGAAACTGCATGTGATTCAACTCCATTTAGGACTGGGAAATAAACGATAGCTTGCCTTACAAAAAACACACTCTGCTTTTGAGAAAAGAGCACTCTTCTACTCAACTGTGTTTCCTATGGTGTCCGTACAGTGAGCTTGCTCAGAACAAAAGAACTGTTCTTCCTACACACATGGCCATATCTAGTTCAATTCTGATTAGGAACCTGACAATAACAGTAGATCCTCTTCAGTCCATTACACTGTACTTGCTGTGAACAGACGCCAGTGCTATTTGTCCTGTGAATGGCAATGGCAGCGCAATAGTGACTCTTCTTACCAGAAAACAACTCTTGCTCGTAGTACCAGAAACTGCATGGGATTCAACTCCATTTAGGACTGGGAAACAAACGCTAGCTCGCCTTGCAAGAAACACACTCTGCTTTAGAGAAAAGAGCACTCTTCTACTCTACTGTGTTTCCTATGGGGTCCAAACAGTGAGCTTGCTCAGAACAAAAGAACTGTGCTTCCTACACACATGGACCATATCTAGTTCAACTCTGCTTAGGAAACTGACACGAACAGTAGCTCCTATTCAGTCTAATACACTGTACTTGCTGGGAACAGACACGAGTGCTATTTGCACTGTGTATGGCATTTGGAGCGCAATAGTGACTCTTCTTACCAGAAAGCAACTCTTGATCGTAGCACGAAAAACTGCATGTGACTCAACTCCTTTTAGGACTGGGAAACAAACACGAGCTCGCCTTACAAGAAACACACTCTGCTTTAGAGAAAAGAGCACTCTTCTACTCTACTGTGTTTCCTATAGGGCCAGAACAGTGGACTTGCTCAGAACATAAGAACTGTGCTTCCTACACACACGGGCCATGTCTAGTTCAATTCTGCTTAGGAAACTGAGAAGAACAGTAGCTCCTCTTCTGTCCGATACACTGTAATTGCTGGGAACAGACGCATGGGCTATTTGCACTGTATATGGCAATGGGAGCACAATAGTGACTTTCCTTACAAGAAAACAACTCTTGCTCTTAGTACCAGAAACTGCATGGGATTCAAATCCATTTAGGACTAGGAAACAAACGCTAGCTCGCCTTCCAAGAAACACACTCTGCTTTAGAGAAAAGAGCACTCTTCTATTCTACTGTGTTTCCTATGGTGTCCGAACAGTGAGCTTGCTCATGCCAAAAAAAAACTATTCTTCCTACAAACACGGCCATATCTATTTCAAGTCTGCTTAAGAACCTGACAAGAACAGTAGATCCTCTTCAGTCCAATACACTGTACTTACTGCTCACAGACGCCAGTGCTATTTGTTTTGTGTATGGCAATGGCAGCGCAATAGTGACTCTTCTTACCATAAAACAACTCTTGCTCGTAGGACCAGAAACTGCATGTGATTCAACTCCATTTAGGACTGGGAAACAAACGCTAGCTCGCCTTACAAGAAACACAATCTGCTTTAGAGAAAAGAGCACTCTTCCACTCTACTGTGTTTCCTATAGGGCCAGAACAGTGAGCTTGCTCAGAACATAAGAACTGTGCTTCCTACACACACGGCCATATCTAGTTCAATTCTGCTTATGAACCTGACAAGAACAGTAGATCCTCTTCAGTCCAAAACACTGTACTTGCTGGGAACAGACGCCAGTGCTATTTGTCCTGTGTATGGCAATGGCAGCGCAATAGTGACTCTTCTTACCAGAAAACAACTCTTGCTCGTAGGACCAGAAACTGCATGTGATTCAACTCCATTTAGGACTGAGAAACAAACACTAGCTCGCCTTACAAGAAACACACTCTGCTTTTGAGAAAAGAGCACTCTTCTACTCTACTGTGTTTCCTATGGGGTCCAAACAGTGAGCTTGCTCAGAACAAAAAACTAAGCTTCCTACACACGGACCATATCTAGTTCAACTCTGCTTAGGAAAGTGACAAGAAAAGTAGCTCCTCTTCAGTCTGATACACTGTAATTGCTGGGAACAGACGCGAGTGCTATTTGCACTGTGTATGGCAATGGGAGCGCAATAGTGACTTTCCTTACCAGAAAACAACTCTTGCTCGTAGGACCAGAAACTGCATGTGATTCAACTCCATTTAGGACTGGGAAACAAATGCTATCTCGCCTTACATGAAAAACACTCTACTTTTGAGAAAAGAGCACTCTTCTACTCTACTGTGTTTCCTATGGGTTACGAACAGTGACCTTGCTCAGAACAAAAAAACTGTGCTTTCTACACACGGCCATATCTAGTTCAAGTCTGATTAGGTACCTGACAAGAACAGTAGATCCTCTTCTATCCAATACATTGTACTTGCTGGGAAAAGACAACAGTGTTATTTGCCCTGTGTATGGCAATGGCAGCGCAATAGTGACTCTTCTTACCAGAAAACAACTCTTGCTCGTAGGACCAGAAACTGCATGGGATTCAACTCCATTTAGGACTGGGAAACAAACGCTAGCTCGCCTTACAAGAAAGACACTCTGCTTTAGAGAAAAGAGCACTTATCTACTCTACTGTGTTTCCTATAGGTCCAGAACAGTGAGCATGCTCAGAACAAAAGAACTGTGCTTCCTACACACACGGCCATATCTAGTTCAACTCTGCTTAAGAACCTGACAAGAACAGTAGATCGTCTTCAGTCCAATACACTGTACATGTTGGGAACAGACGCGAGTGCTATTTGCCCTGTGTATGACAATGGGAGCACAATAGTGACTCTTCTTACCAGAAAACAACTCTTGCTTGTAGGCCCAGAGACTGCATGTGATTCAACTCCATTTAGGACTAGGAAACAAACACTAGCTCGCCTTACAAGAAACACACTCTGATTTAGAGAAAAAAGCACTCTTCTACTCTACTGTGTTTCCTATGAGGTCCGAACAGTGAACTAGCTCAGAACAAAAGAACTGTGCATCCTACACACACGGCCATATCTAGTTCAATTCTGCTTAGGAACCTGACAAGAACAGTAGATCCTCTTCCATCCAATACACTTTAATTGCTGGGAAAAGACGCCAATGTTATTTGTCCTGTGTATGGCAATGGCAGCGCAATAGTGACTCTTCTTACCAGAAAAAAACTGTTGCTTGTAGGATCAGAAACTGCATGTGATACAACTCCATTTAGGACTGGGAAACAAACGCCAGCTCACCTTACAAGAAACATACTCTGCTTTTGAGAAAAGAGCACTCTTCTACTCTACAGTGTTTCCTATGGGGTCCAAACAGTGAGCTTGCTCAGAACAAAAGAACTGTGCTTCCTACACACATGGACCATATCTAGTTCAACTCTGCTTAGTAAACTGACAAGAACAGTAGCTCCTTTTCAGTCTGATACACTGTACTTGCTGGGAAAAGTCGCGAGTGCTATTTTCCTTGTGTAGGGCAATGGGAGCACAATAGTGGCTTTCCTTACCAGAAAACAACTCTTGTTCATAGAACTAGAAACTGCATGTGATTCCACTCCATTTAAAAGTAGGAAACAAACGCTAGCTCGCCTTACAAAAACACGCTCTGCTTTTGAGAAAAGAGCACTCTTCTACTCTACTGTGTTTCCTATAGGGCCAGAACAGTGGACTTGCTCAGAACATAAGAACTGTGCTTCCTACACACACGGGCCATGTCTAGTTCAATTCTGCTTAGGAAAATGAGAAGAACAGTAGCTCCTCTTCAGTCCGATACACTGTAATTGCTGGGAACAGACGCATGGGCTATTTGCACTGTATATTGCAATGGGAGCACAATAGTGACTTTCCTTACGAGAAAACAACTCTTGCTCTTAGTACCAGAAACTGCATGGGATTCAACTCCATTTAGGACTGGGAAACAAACGCTAGCTCGCCTTCCAAGAAACACACTCTGCTTTAGAGAAAAAAGCACTCTTCTATTCTACTGTGTTTCCTATGGTGTCTGAACAGGGAGCTTGCTCATGCCAAAAAAAAACTATTCTTCCTACAAACACGGCCATATCTATTTCAAGTCTGCTTAAGAACCTGACAAGAACAGTAGATCCTCTTCAGTCCAATACACTGTACTTACTACTCACAGACGCCAGTGCTATTTGTCCTGTGTATGGCAATGGCAGCGCAATAGTGACTCTTCTTACCAGAAAACAACTCTTGCTCGTAGTACCAGAAACTGCATGGGATTCAACTCCATTTAGGACTGGGAAACAAACGCTAGCTGGCCTTACAAGAAAGACACTCTGCTTTAGAGAAAAGAGCACTTTTCTACTCTACTGTGTTTCCTATAGGGCCAGAACAGTGAGCTTGCTCAGAACAAAAGAACTGTGCTTCCCACACACATGGACCATAAGTAGTTCAACTCTGCTTAGGAAACTGACAAGAACAGTAGCTCCTATTAAGTCCAATACACTGTGCTTGCTGGGAACAGATGCGAGTGCTATTTGCACTGTGTATGGCATTTGGAGCGCAATAGTGACTCTTCTTACCAGAAAACAACTCTTGCTCTTAGGACGAAAAACTGCATGTGACTCAACTCCGTTTAGGACTGGGAAACAAACACGAGCTCGCCTTACAAGAAACACACTCTGCTTTAGAGAAAGAGCACTCTTCTACTCTACTGTGTTTCCTATAGGGCCAGAACAGTGAGCTTGCTCAGAACAAAAGAACTGTGCTTCCTACACACACGGGCCATATCTAGTTCAACTCTGCTTAGGAAACTGACAAGAACAGTAGCTCCTCTTCAGTCCGATACACTGTACTTGCTGAGAACAGACGCGAGTGCTACTTGCACTGTGTATGGCAAATGGAGCACAATAGTGACTCTTCTTACCAGAAAACAACTCTTGCTCGTAGGACAAAAAACTGCATGTGACTCAACTCCCTTTAGGACTGGGAAACAAACTCTAGCTCGCCTTACAAGAAACACACTCTGCTTTTGAGAAAAGAGCACTCTTCTACTCTACTGTGTTTCCTATAGGGCCAGAACAGTGAGCTTGCTCAGAACAAATGAACTGTGCTTCCTAGACACAAGGGCCATATCTAGTTCAACTCTGCTTAGGAAACTGACAAGAACAGTAGCTCCTCTTCAGTCCGATACAGTGTACTTGCTGGGAACAGACGCGTGTGCTATTTGCACTGTGTATGGCAAAGGGAGCACAATAGTGACTTTCCTTACCAGAAAACAACTCTTGCTCGTAGGACCAGAAACTGCATGTGATTCAACTCCGTTTAGGACTGGGAAACAAATGCTAGCTCGCCTTACAAGAAACACACTCTGCTTTAGAGAAAAGCGCACTCTTCTACTCTACTGTGTTTCCTATGATGTCCGAACAGTGAGCTTGCTCAGAACAAAGAACTGTGCTTCCTACACTCATGGACCATATCTAGTTCAACTCTGCTTAGGAAACTGACACGAACAGTAGCTCCTATTCAGTCCAATACACTGTACTTCCTGGGAACAGACACGAGTGCTATTTGCACTGTGTATGGCATTTGGAGCACAATAGTGACTCTTCTTACCGGAAAACAACTCTTGCTCGTAGGACCAAAAACTGCATGTGACTCAACTCCATTTAGGACTGGGAAACAAATGCTAGCTCGCCTTACAAGAAACACACTCTGCTTTTGAGAAAAGAGCACTCTTCTACTCTACTGTGTTTCCTATAGGGCCAGAACAGTGAGCTTGCTCAGAACATAAGAACTGGGCTTCCTACACACACGGGCCATATCTAGTTCAATTCTACTTAGGAAACTAACAAAAACAGTAGCTCCTCTTCAGTCCCATATACTGTACTTGCTGGGAACAGACGCGAATGCTATTTGTCCTGTGTATGGCAATGGGAGCACAATTGTGACTTTCCTTACCAGAAAACAACTCTTGCTCGTAGGACCACAAACTGCATGTGATTCAACTCCATTTAGGACTGGGAAACAAACGATAGCTCGCCTTACAAGAAACACACTCTGCTTTTGAGAAAAGAGCACTCTTCTACTCTACTGTGTTTCCTATGGGGTCCGAACAGTGAACTTGCTCAGAACAAAAGAACTGTGCTTCCTACACACAAGGCCATATCTACTTCAATTCTGCTTAGGAACCTGACAAGAACAGTAGATCCTCTTCAGTCCAATACACTGTACTTGCTGGGAACAGACGCCAGTGCTATTTGTCCTGTGTATTTCAATGGCAGCGCAATAGTGACTCTTCCTACCATAAAACAACTCTTGCTCGTAGGACCAGAAACTGCATGTGATTCAACTCCATTTCGGACTGGCAAATAAACGCTACCTCGCCTTACAAGAAACACACTCTGCTTTGGAGAAAAGAGCACTCTTCTACTCTACTGTGTTTCCTATAGGGCCAGAACAGTGAACTTGCTCAGAACATAAGAACTGTGCTTCCTACACACACGGGTTCTATCTAGTTCAACTCTGCTTAGGAAACTGACAGGAACAGTAGCTCCTCCTCAGTCTGTTACACTGTACTTGCTGGGAACAGACGCGAGAGCTATTTGCACTGTGTATGGCAAGGGGAGCACAATAGTGACTTTCCAACCAGAAAACAGCTCTTGCTCGTAGGACCAGAAACTGCATGTGATTCAACTCCATTTAGGACTGAGAAAGAAAAGCTAGCTCGCCTTACAAGAAACATACTCTGCTTTTGAGAAAAGAGCACTCTTCTACTCTACTGTGTTTCCTATGGTGTCCGAACAGTGAGCTTGCTCAGAACAATGAACTGTGCTTCCTACACACGGGCCATATCTAGTTCAACTCTGCTTAGGAAACTGCCAAGAACAGTAGGTCCTCTTCTGTCCGATACACTGTACTTGCTGGGAACAGACACGAGTGCTATTTGCACTGTGTATGGCATTTGGAGCACAATAGTGACTCTTCTTACCAGAAAACAACTCTTGCTCGTAGGACCAAAAACTGAATGTAACTCAACTCCATTTAGGACTAGGAAACAAACGCTAGCTCGCCTTACAAGAAACACACTCTGCTTTAGAGAAAAGAGCACTCTTCTACTCTACTGTGTTTCCTATAGGGCCAGAACAGTGAGCTTGCTCAGAACATAATAACTTTGCTTCCTAAACAAACGGGCCATATCTAGTTCAACTCTGCTTAGGAAACTGACAAGAACAGTAGCTCCTCTTCAGTCCGATACACTGTACTTGCTGGGAACAGACACGAGTGCTATTTGCACTGTGTATGGCAAAGGGAACGCAATAGTGACTTTCCTAACCAGAAAACAACTCTTGCTCGTAGGACCAGAAACTGCATGTGATTCAACTCCATTTAGGACTAGGAAACAAACGCTAGCTTGCCTTACAAGAAACACACTCTGCTTTTGAGAAAAGAGCACTCTTCTACTCTACTGTGTTTCCTATAGGGCCAGAACAGTGATCTTGCTCAGAACATAAGAACTGTGCTTCCTACACATGGGCCATATCTAGTTCAACTCTGCTTAGGAAACTGACAAGAACAGTAGCTCCTCTTCAGTCCGATACACTGTACTTGCTGAGAACAGACGCGAGTGCTACTTGCACTGTGTATGGCAATTGGAGCACAATAGTGACTCTTCTTACCAGAAAACAACTCTTGCTCGTAGGACAAAAAACTGCATGTGACTCAACTCCCTTTAGGACTGGGAAACAAACTCTAGCTCGCCTTACAAGAAACACACTCTGCTTTTGAGAAAAGAGCACTCTTCTACTCTACTGTGTTTCCTATAGGGACAGAAGAGTGAGCTTGCTCAGAACAAATGAACTGTGCTTCCTAGACACAAGGGCCATATCTAGTTCAACTCTGCTTAGGAAACTGACAAGAACAGTAGCTCCTCTTCAGTCTGATACAGTGTACTTGCTGGGAACAGACGCGAGTGCTATTTGCACTGTGTATGACAAAGGGAGCACAATAGTGACTTTCCTTACCAGAAAACACCTCTTGTTCGTAGGACCAGAAACTGCATGTGATTCAACTCCATTTAGGACTAGGAAACAAACGCTAGCTCGCCTTACAAGAAACACACTCTGCTTTTGAGAAAAGAGCACTCTTCTACTCTACTGTGTTTCCTATAGGCCAGAACAGTGAGCTTGCGCAGAACATAAGAACTGTGCTTCCTACACACACGGGCCATATCTAGTTCAATTCTACTTAGGAAACTAACAAAAACAGTAGCTCCTCTTCAGTCCGATACACTGTACTTGCTGGGAACAGACGCGAATGCTATTTGTCCTGTGTATGGCAATGGGAGCACAATAGTGACTTTCCTTACCAGAAAACAACTCTTGCTCGTAGGACCACAAACTGCATGTGATTCAACTCCATTTAGGACTGGGAAACAAAAGCTAGCTCGCCTTACAAGAAACACACTCTGCTTTTCAGAAAAGAGCACTCTTCTACTCTACTGTGTTTCCTATGGGGTCCGAACAGTGAACTTGCTCAGAAAAAAAGAACTGTGCTTCCTACACACAAGGCCATATCTAGTTCAATTCTGCTTAGGAACCTGACAAGAACAGTAGATCCTCTTCAGTCCAATACACTGTACTTGCTGGGAACAGACGCCAGTGCTATTTGTCCTGTGTATGGCAATGGGAGCGCAAAGTGACTTTCCTTACCAGAAAACATCTCTTATTCGTAGGACCAGAAACTGCATGTGATTCAACTCCATTTAGGACTAAGAAACAAATGCTAGCTCGCCTTACAAGAAACACACTCTGCTTTTGAGAAAAGAGCACTCTTCTACTCTACTGTGTTTCCTATAGGGCCATAACAGTGAACTTGTTCAGAATATAAGAACTGTGCTTCCTACACACACGGGCCATATCTAGTTCAACTCTGCTTAGGAAACTGACAGGAACAGTAGCTCCTCCTCAGTCTGATACACTGTACTTGCTGGGAACAGACGCGAGAGCTATTTGCACTGTGTATGGCAAGGGGAGGGCAATAGTGACTTTCCTTACCAGAAAACAACTCTTGCTCGTAGGACCAGAAACTGCATGTGATTCAACTCCGTTTAGGACTGGGAAACAAATGCTAGCTCGCCTTACATGAAACACACTCTGCTTTTGAGAAAAGAGCACTCTTCTACTCTACTGTGTTTCCTATGGGGTCTGAACAGTGAGCTTGCTCAGAACAAAAGAACTGTGCTTCGTACACACATGGGCCATATCTAGTTCAACTCTGCTTAGGAAACTGACAAGAACAGTAGCTCCTCTTCAGTCTGATACACTGTACTTGGTGGGAACAGATGCAAGGGCTATTTGCACTGTGTGTGGCAATGGGAGCGCAATAGTGACTTTCCTTACCAGAAAACAACTCTTGCTCCTAGGACCAGAAACTGCATGTGATTCAACTCCGTTTAGGACTGGGAAACAAATGCTAGCTCGCCTTACATGAAACACACTCTGCTTTTGAGAAAAGAGCACTCTTCTACTCTACTGTGTTTCCTATGGGGTCTGAACAGTGAGCTTGCTCAGAACAAAAGAACTGTGCTTCGTACACACATGGGCCATATCTAGTTCAACTCTGCTTAGGAAACTGACAAGAACAGTAGCTCCTCTTCAGTCTGATACACTGTACTTGGTGGGAACAGATGCAAGGGCTATTTGCACTGTGTGTGGCAATGGGAGCGCAATAGTGACTTTCCTTACCAGAAAACAACTCTTGCTCGTAGGACCACAAACTGCATGTGATTCAACTCCATTTATGACTGGGAAACAAATGCTAGCTCGCCTTACAAGAAACACACTCTGCTTTAGAGAAAAGAGCACTCTTCTACTCTACTGTGTTTCCTATGGGGTCCGAACAGTGAGCTTGCTCAGAACAAAGAACTGTGCTTCCTACACACATGGACCATATCTAGTTCAACTCTGCTTAGGAAACTGACACGAACAGTAGCTCCTATTCAGTCCAATACACTGTACTTGCTGGGAACAGACGCGAGTGCTATTTGCACTGTGTATGGCATTTGGAGCACAATAGTGACTCTTCTTACCGGAAAACAACTCTTGCTCGTAGGACCAAAAACTGCATGTGACTCAACTCCATTTAGGACTGGGAAACAAACGCTAGCTCGCCTTACAAGAAACACACTCTGCTTTAGAGAAAAGAGCACTCTTCTACTCTACTGTGTTTCCTATAGGGCCAGAACAGTGAGCTTGCTCAGAACATAGTAACTGTGCTTCCTAAACAAACGGGCCATATCTAGTTCAACTCTGCTTAGAAAAATGACAAGAATAGTAGCTCCTCTTCAGTCCGATACACTGTACTTCCTGGGAACAGACGCGAGTGCTATTTGCACTGTGTATGGCAATGGCAGCGCAATAGTGACTTTACTTACCAGAAAACAACTCTTGCTCGTAGGACCAGAAACTGCATGTGATTCAACTCCACTTAGGACTGGGAAATAAACGATAGCTTGCCTTACAAAAAACACACTCTGCTTTTGAGAAAAGGGCACTCTTCTACTCTACTGTGTTTCCTATAGGGCCAGAACAGTGAGCTTCCTCAGAACATAATAACTTTGCTTCCTAAACAAACGGGCCATATCTAGTTCAACTCTGCTTAGGAAACTGACAAGAACAGTAGCTCCTCTTCAGTCCGATACACTGTACTTGCTGGGAACAGACACGAGTGCTATTTGCACTGTGTATGGCAAAGGGAACGCAATAGTGACTTTCCTTACCAGAAAACAACTATTGCTCGTAGGACCAGAAACTGCATGTGATTCTACTCCATTTAGGACTAGGAAACAAACGCTAGCTTGCCTTACAAGAAACACACTCTGCTTTTGAGAAAAGAGCACTCTTCTACTCTACTGTGTTTCCTATAGGGCCAGAACAGTGAACTTGCTCAGAACATAAGAACTGTGCTTCCTACTCACACGGGCCATATCTAGTTCAACTCTGCTTAGGAAACTGGCAAGAACAGTAGCGCCTCTTCAGTCCGATACACTGTACTTGCTGAGAACAGACGCGAGTGCTACTTGCACTGTGTATGGCAATTGGAGCACAATAGTGACTCTTCTTACCAGAAAACAACTCTTGCTCGTAGGACCAAAAACTGCATGTGACTCAACTCCCTTTAGGACTGGGAAACAAACTCTAGCTCGCCTTACAAGAAACACACTCTGCTTTTGAGAAAAGAGCACTCTTCTACTCTACTGTGTTTCCTATAGGGCCAGAACAGTGAGCTTGCTCAGAACATAATAATTGTGCTTCCTAAACAAACGGGCCATATCTAGTTCAACTCTGCTTAGGAAACTGACAAGAACAGTAGCTCCTCTTCAGTCCGATACACTGTACTTGCTGGGAACAGACGCGAGTGCTATTTGCACTGTGTATGGCAAAGGGAACGCAATAGTGACTTTCCTTACCAGAAAACAACTCTTGCTCGTAGGACCAGAAACTGCATGTGATTCAACTCCATTTATGACTGGGAAATAAACGATAGCTTGCCTTACAAAAAACACACTCTGCTTTTGAGAAAAGAGCACTCTTCTACTCTACTGTGTTTCCTATGGTGTCCGAACAGTGAGCTTGCTCAGAACAAAAGAACTGTGCTTCCTACACACATGGCCATATCTAGTTCAATTCTGCTTCGGAACCTGACAATAACAGTACATCCTCTTCAGTCCAATACACTGTACTTGCTGCGAAGAGACGCCAGTGCTATTTGTCCTGTGTATGGCAATGGCAGCGCAATAGTGACTCTTCTTACCAGAAAACAACTCTTGCTCGTAGTACCAGAAACTGCATAGGATTCAACTCCATTTAGGACTGGGAAACAAACGCTAGCTCGCCTTACAAGAAACACACTCTGCTTTAGAGAAAAGAGCACTCTTCTACTCTACTGTGTTTCCTATGGGGTCCAAACAGTGAGCTTGCTCAGAACAAAAGAACTGTGCTTCCTACACGCACGGATCATTTCTAGTTCAACTCTGCTTAGGAAACTGACAAGAACAGTAGCACCTATTCAGTCCAATACACTGTACTGCTGGGAACAGACGGGAGTGCTATTTGCACTGTGTATGGCAAGGGGAGGGCAATAGTGACTTTCCTTACCAGAAAACAACTCTTGCTCGTAGGACCAGAAACTGCATGTGATTCAACTCCATTTAGGACTGAGAAAGAAACGCTAGCTCGCCTTAAAAGAAACATACTCTGCTTTTGAGAAAAGAGCACTCTTGTACTCTACTGTGTTTCCTATGGTGTCCGAACAGTGAGCTTGCTCAGAACAAAAGAACTGTGCTTCCTACACACGGGCCATATCTAGTTCAACTCTGCTTAGGTAACTGGCAAGAACAGTAGCGCCTCTTCAGTCCGATACACTGTACTTGCTGAGAACAGACGCGAGAGCTACTTGCACTGTGTATGGCAATTGGAGCACAATAGTGACTCTTCTTACCAGAAAACAACTCTTGCTCGCAGGACAAAAAACTGCATGTGACCCAACTCCCTTTAGGACTGGGAAACAAACTCTAGCTCGCCTTACAAGAAACACACTCTGCTTTTGAGAAAAGAGCACTCTTCTACTCTACTGTGTTTCCTATAGGGCCAGAAGAGTGAGCTTGCTCAGAACAAATGAACTGTGCTTCCTAGACACAAGGGCCATATCTAGTTCAACTCTGCTTAGAAAACTGACAAGAACAGTAGCTCCTCTTCAGTCCGATACAGTGTACTTGCTGGGAACAGATGCGTGTGCTATTTGCACTGTGTATGGCAAAGGGAGCACAACAGTGACTTTCCTTACCAGAAAACAACTCTTGCTCGTAGGACTGAAACTGCATGTGATTCAACTCCGTTTAGGACTGGGAAACAAATGCTAGCCTGCCTTACATAAAACACACTCTGCTTTTGAGAAAAGAGCACTCTTCTACTCTAATGTGTTTCCTATGGGGTCTGAACAGTGAGCTTGCTCAGAACAAAAGAACTGTGCTTCGTACACACATGGGCCATATCTAGTTCAACTCTGCTTAGGAAACTGACAAGAACAGTAGCTCCTCTTCAGTCTGATACACTGTACTTGGTGGGAACAGATGCAAGGGCTATTTGCACGGTGTGTGGCAATGGGAGCGCAATAGTGACTTTCCTTACCAGAAAACAACTCTTGCTCGTAAGACCACAAACTGCATGTGACTCAACTCCATTTAGGACTGGGAAACAAACGCTAGCTCGCCTTACAAGAAACACACTCTGCTTTAGAGAAAAGAGCACTCTTCTACTCTACTGTGTTTCCTATAGGGCCAGAAGAGTGAGCTTGCTCAGAACATAATAACTGTGCTTCCTAAACAAACGGGCCATATCTAGTTCAACTCTGCTTAGAAAAATGACAAGAACAGTAGATCCTCTTCAGTCCGATACACTGTACTTGCTGGGAACAGACGCGAGTGCTATTTGCACTGTGTATGGCAATGGCAGCGCAATAGTGACTTTCCTTACCAGAAAACAACTCTTGCTCGTAGGACCAGAAACTGCATGTGATTTTACTCCACTTAGGACTGGGAAATAAACGATAGCTTGCCTTACAAAAAACACACTCTGCTTTTGAGAAAAGGGCACTCTTCTACTCTACTGTGTTTCCTATAGGGCCAGAACAGTGAGCTTCCTCAGAACATAATAACTTTGCTTCCTAAACAAACGGGCCATATCTAGTTCAACTCTGCTTAGGAAACTGACAAGAACAGTAGCTCCTCTTCAGTCCGATACACTGTACTTGCTGGGAACAGACACGAGTGCTATTTGCACTGTGTATGGCAAAGGGAACGCAATAGTGACTTTCCTTACCAGAAAACAACTCTTGCTCGTAGGACCAGAAACTGCATGTGATTCAACTCCATTTAGGACTAGGAAACAAACGCTAGCTTGCCTTACAAGAAACACACTCTGCTTTTGAGAAAAGAGCACTCTTCTACTCTACTGTGTTTCCTATAGGGCCAGAACAGTGAACTTGCTCAGAACATAAGAACTGTGCTTCCTACTCACACGGGCCATATCCAGTTCAACTCTGCTTAGGAAACTGACAAGAACAGTAGCTCCTCTTCAGTCCGATACACTGTACTTGCTGCGAACAGACGCGAGTGCTACTTGCACTGTGTATGGCAATTGGAGCACAATAGTGACTCTTCTTACCAGAAAACAACTCTTGCTCGTGGGACAAAAAACTGCATGTGACTCAACTCCCTTTAGGACTGGTAAACAAACTCTAGCTCGCCTTACAAGAAACACACTCTGCTTTTGAGAAAAGAGCACTCTTCTACTCTACTGTGTTTCCTATGGTGTCCGAACAGTGAGCTTGCTCAGAACAAAAGAACTGTGCTTCCTACACACGGGCCATATCTAGTTCAACTCTGCTTAGGAAACTGGCAAGAACAGTAGCTCCTCTTCTCTCCGATACACTGTACTTGCTGGGAGCAGACACGAGTGCTATTTGCACTGTGTATGGCATTTGGAGCACAATAGTGACTCTTCTTACCAGAAAACAACTCTTGCTCGTAGGACCAAAAACTGCATGTGACTCAACTCCCTTTAGGACTGGGAAACAAACTCTACTCGCCTTACAAGAAACACACTCTGCTTTTGAGAAAAGAGCACTCTTCTACTCTACTGTGTTTCCTATAGGGCCAGAACAGTGAGCTTGCTCAGAACATAATAATTGTGCTTCCTAAACAAACGGGCCATATCTAGTTCAACTCTGCTTAGGAAACTGACAAGAACAGTAGCTCCTCTTCAGTCCGATACACTGTACTTGCTGGGAACAGACGCGAGTGCTATTTGCACTGTGTATGGCAAAGGGAACGCAATAGTGACTTTCCTTACCAGAAAACAACTCTTGCTCGTAGGACCAGAAACTGCATGTGATTCAACTCCATTTATGACTGGGAAATAAACGATAGCTTGCCTTACAAAAAACACACTCTGCTTTTGAGAAAAGAGCACTCTTCTACTCTACTGTGTTTCCTATGGTGTCCGAACAGTGAGCTTGCTCAGAACAAAAGAACTGTGCTTCCTACACACATGGCCATATCTAGTTCAATTCTGCTTCGGAACCTGACAATAACAGTACATCCTCTTCAGTCCAATACACTGTACTTGCTGCGAAGAGACGCCAGTGCTATTTGTCCTGTGTATGGCAATGGCAGCGCAATAGTGACTCTTCTTACCAGAAAACAACTCTTGCTCGTAGTACCAGAAACTGCATAGGATTCAACTCCATTTAGGACTGGGAAACAAACGCTAGCTCGCCTTACAAGAAACACACTCTGCTTTAGAGAAAAGAGCACTCTTCTACTCTACTGTGTTTCCTATGGGGTCCAAACAGTGAGCTTGCTCAGAACAAAAGAACTGTGCTTCCTACACGCACGGATCATTTCTAGTTCAACTCTGCTTAGGAAACTGACAAGAACAGTAGCACCTATTCAGTCCAATACACTGTACTGCTGGGAACAGACGAGAGTGCTATTTGCACTGTGTATGGCAAGGGGAGGGCAATAGTGACTTTCCTTACCAGAAAACAACTCTTGCTCGTAGGACCAGAAACTGCATGTGATTCAACTCCATTTAGGACTGAGAAAGAAACGCTAGCTCGCCTTAAAAGAAACATACTCTGCTTTTGAGAAAAGAGCACTCTTGTACTCTACTGTGTTTCCTATGGTGTCCGAACAGTGAGCTTGCTCAGAACAAAAGAACTGTGCTTCCTACACACGGGCCATATCTAGTTCAACTCTGCTTAGGTAACTGGCAAGAACAGTAGCGCCTCTTCAGTCCGATACACTGTACTTGCTGAGAACAGACGCGAGAGCTACTTGCACTGTGTATGGCAATTGGAGCACAATAGTGACTCTTCTTACCAGAAAACAACTCTTGCTCGCAGGACAAAAAACTGCATGTGACCCAACTCCCTTTAGGACTGGGAAACAAACTCTAGCTCGCCTTACAAGAAACACACTCTGCTTTTGAGAAAAGAGCACTCTTCTACTCTACTGTGTTTCCTATAGGGCCAGAAGAGTGAGCTTGCTCAGAACAAATGAACTGTGCTTCCTAGACACAAGGGCCATATCTAGTTCAACTCTGCTTAGAAAACTGACAAGAACAGTAGCTCCTCTTCAGTCCGATACAGTGTACTTGCTGGGAACAGATACGTGTGCTATTTGCACTGTGTATGGCAAAGGGAGCACAACAGTGACTTTCCTTACCAGAAAACAACTCTTGCTCGTAGGACTGAAACTGCATGTGATTCAACTCCGTTTAGGACTGGGAAACAAATGCTAGCCTGCCTTACATAAAACACACTCTGCTTTTGAGGAAAGAGCACTCTTCTACTCTAATGTGTTTCCTATGGGGTCTGAACAGTGAGCTTGCTCAGAACAAAAGAACTGTGCTTCGTACACACATGGGCTATATCTAGTTCAACTCTGCTTAGGAAACTGACAAGAACAGTAGCTCCTCTTCAGTCTGATACACTGTACTTGGTGGGAACAGATGCAAGGGCTATTTGCACGGTGTGTGGCAATGGGAGCGCAATAGTGACTTTCCTTACCAGAAAACAACTCTTGCTCGTAGGACCACAAACTGCATGTGACTCAACTCCATTTAGGACTGGGAAACAAACGCTAGCTCGCCTTACAAGAAACACACTCTGCTTTAGAGAAAAGAGCACTCTTCTACTCTACTGTGTTTCCTATAGGGCCAGAAGAGTGAGCTTGCTCAGAACATAATAACTGTGCTTCCTAAACAAACGGGCCATATCTAGTTCAACTCTGCTTAGAAAAATGACAAGAACAGTAGATCCTCTTCAGTCCGATACACTGTACTTGCTGGGAACAGACGCGAGTGCTATTTGCACTGTGTATGGCAATGGCAGCGCAATAGTGACTTTCCTTACCAGAAAACAACTCTTGCTCGTAGGACCAGAAACTGCATGTGATTTTACTCCACTTAGGACTGGGAAATAAACGATAGCTTGCCTTACAAAAAACACACTCTGCTTTTGAGAAAAGGGCACTCTTCTACTCTACTGTGTTTCCTATAGGGCCAGAACAGTGAGCTTCCTCAGAACATAATAACTTTGCTTCCTAAACAAACGGGCCATATCTAGTTCAACTCTGCTTAGGAAACTGACAAGAACAGTAGCTCCTCTTCAGTCCGATACACTGTACTTGCTGGGAACAGACACGAGTGCTATTTGCACTGTGTATGGCAAAGGGAACGCAATAGTGACTTTCCTTACCAGAAAACAACTCTTGCTCGTAGGACCAGAAACTGCATGTGATTCAACTCCATTTAGGACTAGGAAACAAACGCTAGCTTGCCTTACAAGAAACACACTCTGCTTTTGAGAAAAGAGCACTCTTCTACTCTACTGTGTTTCCTATAGGGCCAGAACAGTGAACTTGCTCAGAACATAAGAACTGTGCTTCCTACTCACACGGGCCATATCCAGTTCAACTCTGCTTAGGAAACTGACAAGAACAGTAGCTCCTCTTCAGTCCGATACACTGTACTTGCTGCGAACAGACGCGAGTGCTACTTGCACTGTGTATGGCAATTGGAGCACAATAGTGACTCTTCTTACCAGAAAACAACTCTTGCTCGTGGGACAAAAAACTGCATGTGACTCAACTCCCTTTAGGACTGGTAAACAAACTCTAGCTCGCCTTACAAGAAACACACTCTGCTTTTGAGAAAAGAGCACTCTTCTACTCTACTGTGTTTCCTATGGTGTCTGAACAGTGAGCTTGCTCAGAACAAAAGAACTGTGCTTCCTACACACGGGCCATATCTAGTTCAACTCTGCTTAGGAAACTGGCAAGAACAGTAGCTCCTCTTCTCTCCGATACACTGTACTTGCTGGGAGCAGACACGAGTGCTATTTGCACTGTGTATGGCATTTGGAGCACAATAGTGACTCTTCTTACCAGAAAACAACTCTTGCTCGTAGGACCAAAAACTGCATGTGACTCAACTCCATTTAGGAATGGGAAATAAATACTTGCTCGCCTTACAAGAAACACACTCTGCTTTAGAGAAAAGAGCACTCTTCTACTCTACTGTGTTTCCTATAGGGCCAGAACAGTGAGCTTGCTCAGAACATAATAACTGTGCTTCCTAAACAAACGGGCCATATCTAGTTCAACTCTGCTTAGGAAACTGTCACGAACAGTAGCTCCTATTCAGTCCAATACACTGTACTTGCTGGGAACAGACGCGAGTGCTATTTGCACTGTGTATGGCAAAGGGAACGCAATAGTGACTTTCCTTACCAGAAAACAACTCTTGCTCGTAGGACCAGAAACTGCATGTGATTCAACTCCATTTAGGACTGGGAAATAAACGATAGCTTGCCTTACAAAAAACACACTCTGCTTTAGAGAAAAGAGCACTCTTCTACTCTACTGTGTTTCCTATGGTGTCCGAACAGTGAGCTTGCTCAGAAGAAAAGAACTGTGCTTCCTACACACATGGCCATATCTAGTTCAATTCTGCTTCGGAACCTGACAATAACAGTACATCCTCTTCAGTCCAATACACTGTACTTGCTGCGAACAGACGCCAGTGCTATTTGTCCTGTGTATGGCAATGGCAGCGCAATAGTGACTCTTCTTACCAGAAAACAACTCTTGCTCGTAGTACCAGAAACTGCATGGGATTCAACTCCATTTAGGACTGGGAAACAAACGCTAGCTCGCCTTACAAGAAACACACTCTGCTTTTGAGAAAAGAGCACTCTTCTACTCTACTGTGTTTCCTATGGGGTCCAAACAGTGAGCTTGCTCAGAACAAAAGAACTGTGCTTCCCACACACATGGACCATATGTAGTTCAACTCTGCTTAGGAAACAGACAAGAACAGTAGCTCCTATTCAGTCCAATACACTGTACTTGCTGGGAACAGACGCGAGTGCTATTTGCACTGTGTATGGCATTTGGAGCGAAATAGTGACTCTTCTTACCATAAAACAACTCTTGCTCGAAGGACGAAAAACTGCCTGTGACTCAACTCCATTTAGGACTGGGAAACAAACGCGATCTTGCCTTACAAGAAACACACTCTGCTTTAGAGAAAAGAGCACTCTTCTACTCTACTGTGTTTCCTGTAGGGCCAGAACAGTGAGCTTGCTCAGAACAAAAGAACTGTGCTTCCTACACTCATGGACCATATCTAGTTCAACTCTGCTTAGGAAACTGACACGAACAGTAGCTCCTATTCAGTCCAATACACTGTACTTGCTGGGAACAGACACGAGTGCTATTTGCACTGTGTATGGCATTTGGAGCACAATAGTGACTCTTCTTACCGGAAAACAACTCTTGCTCGTAGGACCAAAAACTGCATGTGACTCAACTCCATTTAGGACTGGGAAACAAATGCTAGCTCGCCTTACAAGAAACACACTCTGCTTTTGAGAAAAGAGCACTCTTCTACTCTACTGTGTTTCCTATGGTGTCCGAACAGTGAGTTTGCTCAGAACAAAAGAACTGTACTTCCTACACACGGGCCATATCTAGTTGAACTCTGCTTAGGAAACTGGCAAGAACAGTAGCTCCTCTTCTGTCCGATACACTGTACTTGCTGGGAACAGACACGAGTGCTATTTGCACTGTGTATGGCATTTGGAGCACAATAGTGACTCTTCTTACCAGAAAACAACTCTTGCTCGTAGGACCAAAAACTGCATGTGACTCAACTCCATTTAGGACTGGGAAACAAACGCTAGCTCGCCTTACAAGAAACACACTCTGCTTTAGAGAAAAGAGCACTCTTCTACTCTACTGTGTTTCCTATAGGGCCAGAACAGTGAGCTTGCTCAGAACATAATAACTGTGCTTCCTAAACAAACGGGCCATATCTAGTTCAACTCTGCTTAGGAAACTGACAAGAACAGTAGCTCCTCTTCAGTCCGATACACTGTACTTGCTGGGAACAGACGCGAGTGCTATTTGCACTGTGTATGGCAATGGCAGCGCAATAGTGACTTTCCTTACCAGAAAACAACTCTTGCTCGTAGGACCAGAAACTGCATGTGATTCAAGTCCATTTAGGACTGGGAAATAAACGATAGCTTGCCTTACAAAAAACACACTCTGCTTTTGAGAAAAGAGCACTCTTCTACTCTACTGTGTTTCCTATGGTGTCCGAACAGTGAGCTTGCTCAGAACAAAAGAATTGTGCTTCCTACACACATGGCCATATCTAGTTCAATTCTGCTTCGGAACCTGACAATAACAGTAGATCCTCTTCAGTCCAATACACTGTACTTGCTGCGAACAGACGCCAGTGCTATTTGTCCTGTGTATGGCAATGGCAGCGCAATAGTGACTCTTCTTACCAGAAAACAACTCTTGCTCGTAGTACCAGAAACTGCATGGGATTCAACTCCATTTAGGACTGGGAAACAAACGCTAGCTCGCATTACAAGAAACACACTCTGCTTTAGAGAAAAGAGCACTCTTCTACTCTACTGTGTTTCCTATGGGGTCCAAACAGTGAGCTTGCTCAGAACAAAAGAACTGTGCTTCCTACACACACGGATCCTTTCTAGTTCAACTCTGCTTAGGAAACTGACAAGAACAGTAGCACCTATTCAGTCCAATACACTGTACTTGCTGGGAACAGATGGGAGTGCTATTTGCACTGTGAATGGCATTGGGAGCGCAACGTGACTTTCCTTACCAGAAAACAACTCTTGCTCGTAGGACCAGAAACTGCATGGGATTCAACTCCATTTAGGACTGAGAAAGAAACGCTAGCTCGCCTTACAAGAAACATACTCTGCTTTTGAGAAAAGAGCACTCTTCTACTCTACTGTGTTTCCTATGGTGTCCGAACAGTGAGCTTGCTCAGAACAAAAGAACTGTGCTTCCTACACACGGGCCATATCTAGTTCAACTCTGCTTAGGAAACTGGCAAGAACAGTATCTCGTCTTCTGTCCGATACACTGTACTTGCTGGGAACAGACACGAGTGCTATTTGCACTGTTTATGGCATTTGGAGAACAATAGTGACTCTTCTTACCAGAAAACAACTCTTGCTCGTAGGACCAAAAACTGCATGTGACTCAACTCCATTTAGGTCTAGGAAATAAATTCTAGCTCAGCTTACAAGAAACACACTCTGCTTTTGAGAAAAGAGCACTCTTCTACTCTACTGTGTTTCCTATAGGGCCAGAAGAGTGAGCTTGCTCAGAACAAATGAACTCTGCTTCCTAGACACAAGGGCCATATCTAGTTCAACTCTGCTTAGGAAACTGACAAGAACAGTAGCTCCTCTTCAGTCCGATACAGTGTACTTGCTGGGAACAGACGCGAGTGCTCTTTGCACTGTGTATGGCAAAGAGAGCACAATAGTGACTTTCCTTACCAGAAAACAACTCTTGCTCGTAGCACCAGAAACTGCATGCGATTCAACTCCGTTTAGGACTGGGAAACAAATGCTAGCTCGCATTATGTGAAACACACTCTGCTTTTGAGAAAAGAGCACTCTTCTACTCTACTGTGTTTCCTATGGGTTCCGAACAGTGAGCTTGCTCAGAACAAAAGAACTGTGCTTCCTACACACATGGGCCATATCTAGTTCAACTCTGCTTAGGAAACTGACAAGAACAGTAGCTCCTCTTCAGTCTGATACACTGTACTTGCTGGGAACAGATGCGAGTGCTATTTGCACTGTGTGTGGCAATGGGAGCGCAATAGTGACTTTCCTTACCAGAAAACAACTCTTGATCGTAGGACCACAAACTGCATGTGATTCAACTCCATTTATGACTGGGAAACAAATGCTAGCTCGCCTTACAAGAAACACACTCTGCTTTAGAGAAAAGAGCACTCTTCTACTCTACTGTGTTTCCCAAGGGGTCCGAACAGTGAGCTTGCTCAGAACAAAGTACTGTGCTTCCTACACACATGGACCATATCTAGTTCAACTCTGCTTAGGAAACTGACACGAACAGTAGCTCCTATTCATTCTAATACACTGTACTTGCTGTGAACAGACACGAGTGTTATTTGCGCTGTGTATGGCATTTGGAGCACAATAGTGACTCTTCTTACCAGAAAACAACTCTTGCTCGTAGGACCAAAAACTGCATGTGACTCAACTCCATTTAGGACTGGGAAATAAACGATAGCTTGCCTTACAAAAAACACACTCTGCTTTTGAGAAAAGAGCACTCTTCTACTCTACTGTGTTTCCTATGGTGTCCGAACAGTGAGCTTGCTCAGAACAAAAGAACTGTGCTTCCTACACACATGGCCATATCTAGTTCAATTCTGCATCGGAACCTGACAATAACAGTAGCTCCTCTTCAGTCCGATACACTGTACTTCCTGGGAACAGACGCGAGTGCTATTTGCACTGTGTATGGCAATGGCAGCGCAATAGTGACTCTTCTTACCAGAAAACAACTCTTGCTCGTAGTACCAGAAACTGCATGGGATTCAACTCCATTTAGGACTGGGAAACAAACGCTAGCTCGCCTTACAAGAAACACACTCTGTTTTAGAGAAAAGAGCACTCTTCTACTCTACTGTGTTTCCTATGAGGTCCAAACAGTGAGCTTACTCAGAACAAAAGAACTGTGATTCCTACACACACGGATCATTTCTAGTTCAACTCTGCTTAGGAAACTGACAAGAACAGTAGCACCTATTCAGTCCAATACACTGTACTTGCTGGGAACAGACGGGAGTGCTATTTGCACTGTGAATGGCATTGGGAGCGCAACGTGACTTTCCTTACCAGAAAACAACTCTTGTTCGTAGGACCGGAAACTGCATGTGATTCAACTCCATTTAGGACTAGGAAACAAATGCTAGCTCGCCTTACAAGAAACACACTCTGCTTTTGAGAAAAGAGCACTCTTCTACTCTACTGTGTTTCCTGTAGGGCCAGAACAGTGAACTTGCTCAGAACATAAGAACAGTGCTTCCTACACATACGGGCCATATCCAGTTCAACTCTGCTTAGGAAACTGACAGGAACAGTAGCTCCTCCTCAGTCTGATACACTGTACTTGCTCGGAACAGACGCGAGAGCTATTTGCACTGTGTATGGCAAGGGGAGCGCAATAGTGACTTTCCTTACCAGAAAACAACTCTTGCTCTTAGGACCAGAAACTGCATGGGATTCAACTCCATTTAGGACTGAGAAAGAAACGCTAGCTCGCCTTACAAGAAACATACTCTGCTTTTGAGAAAAGAGCACTCTTCTAATCTACTGTGTTTCCTATGGTGTCAGAACAGTGAGCTTGCTCAGAACAAAAGAACTGTGCTTCCTACACACGGGCCATATCTAGTTCAACTCTGCTTAGGAAACTGGCAAGAACAGTATCTCCTCTTCTGTCCGATACACTGTACTTGCTGGGAACAGACACGTGTGCTATTTGCACTGTTTATGGCATTTGGAGCACAATAGTGACTCTTCTTACCAGAAAACAACTCTTGCTCGTAAGACCAAAAACTGCATGTGACTCAACTCCATTTAGGACTAGGAAATAAATTCTAGCTCACCTTACAAGAAACACACTCTGCATTAGAGTAAAGAGCACTCTTCTATTGTACTGTGTTTCCTATGGTGTCCGAACAGTGAGCTTGCTCAGAACAAAGAACTGTGCTTCCTACACACATGGACCATATCCAGTTCAACTCTGCTTAGGAAACTGACAGGAACAGTAGCTCCTCCTCAGTCTGATACACTGTACTTGCTCGGAACAGACGCGAGAGCTATTTGCACTGTGTATGGCAAGGGGAGCACAATAGTGACTTTCCTTACCAGAAAACAACTGTTGCTCCTAGGACCAGAAACTGCATGTGATTCAACTCCATTTAGGACTGAGAAAGAAACGCTAGCTCGCCTTACAAGAAACATACTCTGCTTTTGAGAAAAGAGCACTCTTCTACTCTACTGTGTTTCCTATGGTGTCCGAACAGTGAGCTTGCTCAGAACAAAAGAACAGTGCTTCCTACACACATGGCCATATCTAGTTCAATTCTGCTTCGGAACCTGACAAGAACAGTAGATCCTCTTCAGTCTGATACACTGTACTTGCTTTGAACAGACGCAAGAGCTATTTGCACTGTGTATGGCAAGGGGAGCGCAATAGTGACTTTCCTTACCAGAAAACAACTCTTGCTCGTAGTACCAGAAACTGCATGGGATTCAACTCCATTTAGGACTGGGAAACAAACGCTAGCTCGCCTTACAAGAAAGACACTCTGCTTTAGAGAAAAGAGCACTCTTCTACTCTACTGTGTTTCCTATGGGGTCCAAACAGTGAGCTTGCTCAGAACAAAAGAACTGTGCTTCCTACACACACGAATCATTTCTAGTTCAACTCTGCTTAGGAAACTGACAAGAACAGTAGCACCTATTCAGTCCAATACACTGTACTTGCTGGGAACAGACGGGAGTGCTATTTGCACTGTGAATGGCAATGGGAGCGCAACGTGACTTTCCTTACCAGAAAACAACTCCTGTTCGTAGGAGCAGAAACTGCATGTGATTCAACTCCATTTAGGACTGGGAAACAAACGCTAGCTCGCCTTACAAGAAACACACTCTCCTTTTGAGAAAAGGTCACTCTTCTACTCTACTGTGTTTCCTATGAGGTCCGAACAGTGAACTTGCTCAGAACAAAAGAACTGTGCTTCCTACACACAAGGCCATATCTAGTTCAATTCTGCTTAGGAACTTGACAAGAACAGCAGATCCTCTTCAGTCCAATACACTGCACTTGCTGGGAACAGACACGAGTGCTATTTGCACTGTGTATGGCATTTGGAGCACAATAGTGACTCTTCTTACCAGAAAACAACTCTTGCTCGTAGGACCAAAAACTGCATGTGACTCAATTCCATTTAGGACTGGGAAACAAACGCTAGCTCGCCTTACAAGAAACACACTCTGCTTTAGAGAAAAGAGCACTCTTCTACTCTACTGTGTTTCCTATAGGGCCAGAACAGTGAGCTTGCTCAGAACAAAAGACCTGTGCTTCCTACACATGGGCCATATCTAGTTCAACTCTGCTTAGGAAACTGGCAAGAACAGTAGCTCCTCTTCTGTCCGATACACTGTACTTGCTGGGATCAGACACGAGTGCTATTTTCACTGTGTATGGCATTTGGAGCACAATAGTGACTCTTCTTACCAGAAAACAACTCTTGCTCGTAGGACCAAAAACTGCATGTGACTCAACTCCATTTAGGACTGGGAAACAAACGCTAGCTCGCCTTACAAGAAACACACTCTGCTTTAGAGAAAAGAGCACTCTTCTACTCTACTGTGTTTCCTATAGTGCCAGAACAGTGAGCTTGCTCAGAACATAATAACTGTGCTTCCTAAACAAACGGGCCATATCTAGTTCAACTCTGCTTAGGAAACTGACAAGAACAGTAGATCCTCTTCAGTCCGATACACTGTACTTGCTGGGAACAGACGCGAGTGCTATTTGCACTGTGTATGGCAAAGGGAGCACAATAGTGACTTTCCTTACCAGAAAACAACTCTTGTTCGTAGGACCAGAAACTGCATGTGATTCAACTCCATTTAGGACTGGGAAATAAACGATAGCTTGCCTTACAAAAAACACACTCTGCTTTTGAGAAAAGAGCACTCTTCTACTCAACTGTGTTTCCTATGGTGTCCGTACAGTGAGCTTGCTCAGAACAAAAGAACTGTTCTTCCTACACACATGGCCATATCTAGTTCAATTCTGATTAGGAACCTGACAATAACAGTAGATCCTCTTCAGTCCATTACACTGTACTTGCTGCGAACAGACGCCAGTGCTATTTGTCCTGTGAATGGCAATGGCAGCGCAATAGTGACTCTTCTTACCAGAAAACAACTCTTGCTCGTAGTACCAGAAACTGCATGGGATTCAACTCCATTTAGGACTGGGAAACAAACGCTAGCTCGCCTTACAAGAAACACACTCTGCTTTAGAGAAAAGAGCACTCTTCTACTCTACTGTGTTTCCTATGGGGTCCAAACAGTGAGCTTGCTCAGAACAAAAGAACTGTGCTTCCTACACACATGGACCATATCTAGTTCAACTCTGCTTAGGAAACTGACACGAACAGTAGCTCCTATTCAGTCTAATACACTGTACTTGCTGGGAACAGACACGAGTGCTATTTGCACTGTGTATGGCATTTGGAGCGCAATAGTGACTCTTCTTACCAGAAAGCAACTCTTGATCGTAGGACGAAAAACTGCATGTGACTCAACTCCTTTTAGGACTGGGAAACAAACACGAGCTCGCCTTACAAGAAACACACTCTGCTTTAGAGAAAAGAGCACTCTTCTACTCTACTGTGTTTCCTATAGGGCCAGAACAGTGGACTTGCTCAGAACATAAGAACTGTGCTTCCTACACACACGGGCCATATCTAGTTCAACTCTGCTTAGGAAAATGACAGGAACAGTAGCTCCTCCTCAGTCTGATACACTGTACTTGCTGGGAAGATACGCGAGAGCTATTTGCACTGTTTATGGCAAGGGGAGCGCAATAGTGACTTTCCTTACCAGAAAACAACTCTTGCTCATAGGACCAAAAACTGCATGGGATTCAACTCCATTTAGGACTGAGAAAGAAACGCTAGCTCGCCTTACAAGAAACATACTCTGCTTTTGAGAAAAGAGCACTCTTCTACTCTACTGTGTTTCCTATGGTATCCGAACAGTGAGCTTGCTCAGAACAAAAGAACTGTGCTTCCTACACACGGGCCATATCTATTTCAACTCTACTTAAGAAACTGGCAAGAACAGTAGCTCCTCTTCTGTCCGATACACTGTACTTGCTGGGAACAGACGCGACTGCTATTTGTACTGTGTATGGCAATGGGAGTGCAATAGTGACTTTCTTTACCAGAAAAAAACTCTTGCTCGTAGGACCAGAAACTGCATGTGATTCAACTCCATTTAGGACTGGGAAACAAACGCTAGCTCGCCTTACAAGAAACACACTCTGCTTTTGAGAAAAGGTCACTCTTCTACTCTACTGTGTTTCCTTTGAGGTCCGAACAGTGAACTTGCTCAGAACAAAAGAACTGTGCTTCCTACACACAAGGCCATATCTAGTTCAATTCTGCTTAGGAACTTGACAAGAACAGCAGATCCTCTTCAGTCCAATACACTGCACTTGCTGCGAACCGACGCCAGTGCTATTTGTCCTGTGTATGGCAATGGCAGCGCAATAGTGACTCTTCTTATCAGAAAACAACTCTTGCTCGTAGTACCAGAAACTGCATGGGATTCAACTCCATTTAGGACTGGGAAACAAAGGCTAGCTCGCCTTACAAGAAACACACTCTGCTTTAGAGAAAAGAGCACTCTTCTACTCTACTGTGTTTCCTATGGTGTCCGAACAGTGAGCTTGCTCAGAAAAAAAGAACAGTGCTTCCTACACACGGGCCATATCTAGTTCAACTCTGCTTAGGAAACTGGCAAGAACAGTAACTCCTCTTCTGTCCATTACACTGTACTTGCTGGGAACAGACACGAGTGCTATTTGCACTGTGTATGGCATTTGGAGCACAATAGTGACTCTTCTTACCAGAAAACAACTCTTGCTCGTAGGACGAAAAACTGCCTGTGACTCAACTCCATTTAGGACTGGGAAACAAATGCTAGCTCGCCTTACAAGAAACACACTCTGCTTTAGAGAAAAGAGCACTCTTCTACTCTACTGTGTTTCCTATAGGGCCAGAACAGTGAGCTTGCTCAGAACAAAAGACCTGTGCTTTCTAAACATGGGCCATATCTAGTTCAACTCTGCTTAGGAAACTGACAAGAACAGTAGCTCCTCTTCTGTCCGATACACTGTACTTGCTGGGATCAGACACGAGTGCTATTTTCACTGTGTATGGCATTTGGAGCACAATAGTGACTCTTCTTACCAGAAAACAACTCTTGCTCGTAGGACCAAAAACTGCATGTGACTCAACTCCATTTAGGACTGGGAAACAAACGCTAGCTCGCCTTAAAAGAAACACACTCTGCTTTAGAGAAAAGAGCACTCTTCTACTCTACTGTTTTTCCTATATGGCCAGAACAGTGAGCTTGCTCAGAACATAATAACTGTGCTTCCTAAACAAACGGGCCATATCTAGTTCAACTCTGCTTAGGAAACTGACAAGAACAGTAGCTCCACTTCAGTCTGATACACTGTACTTGCTGGGAACAGAAGCGAGTGCTATTTGCACTGTGTATGGCAAAGGGAGCACAATAGTGACTTTCCTTACCAGAAAACAACTCTTGCTCGTAGTACCAGAAACTGCATGGGATTCAACTCCATTTAGGACTGGGAAACAAACGCTAGCTCGCCTTACAAGAAACACACTCTGCTTTAGAGAAAAGAGCACTCTTCTACTCTACTGTGTTTCCTATGGGGTCCAAACAGTGAGCTTGCTCAGAACAAAAGAACTGTGCTTCCTACACACACGAATCATTTCTAGTTCAACTCTGCTTAGGAAACTGACAAGAACAGTAGCACCTATTCAGTCCAATACACTGTACTTGCTGGGAACAGACGGGAGTGCTATTTGCACTGTGAATGTCAATGGGAGCGCAACGTGACTTTCCTTACCAGAAAACAACTCTTGTTCGTAGGACCAGAAACTGCATGTGATTCAACTCCATTTAGGACTAGGAAACAAACGCTAGCTCGCCTTACAAGAAACACACTCTGCTTTTGAGAAAAGAGCACTCTTCTACTCTACTGTGTTTCCTATAGGGCCAGAACAGTGAACTTGCTCAGAACATAAGAACTGTGCTTCCTACACACGACGGGCCATATCTAGTTCAACTCTGCTTAGGAAACTGACAGGAACAGTAGCTCCCCCTCAGTCTGATACACTGTACTTGCTGGGAAGATACGCGAGAGCTATTTGCACTGTTTATGGCAAGAAGAGCGCAATAGTGACTTTCCTTACCAGAAAACAACTCTTGCTCGTAGGACCAAAAACTGCATGGGATTCAACTCCATTTAGGACTGAGAAAGAAACGCTAGCTCGCCTTACAAGAAACATACTCTGCTTTTGAGAAAAGAGCACTCTTCTAATCTACTGTGTTTCCTATGGTATCCGAACAGTGAGCTTGCTCAGAACAAAAGAACTGTGCTTCCTACACACGGGCCATATCTAGTTCAACTCTGCTTAGGAAACTTGCAAGAACAGTATCTCCTCTTCTGTCCGATACACTGTACTTGCTGGGAACAGACACGAGTGCTATTTGCACTGTTTATGGCATTTGGAGCACAATAGTGACTCTTCTTACCAGAAAACAACTCTTGCTCGTAAGACCAAAAACTGCATGTGACTCAACTCCATTTAGGACTAGGAAATAAATTCTAGCTCACCTTACAAGAAACACACTCTGCATTAGAGTAAAGAGCACTCTTCTATTGTACTGTGTTTCCTATGGTGTCCGAACAGTGAGCTTGCTCAGAACAAAGAACTGTGCTTCCTACACACATGGACCATATCCAGTTCAACTCTGCTTAGGAAACTGACAGGAACAGTAGCTCCTCCTCAGTCTGATACACTGTACTTGCTCGGAACAGACGCGAGAGCTATTTGCACTGTGTATGGCAAGGGGAGCACAATAGTGACTTTCCTTACCAGAAAAACAACTCTTGCTCCTAGGACCAGAAACTGCATGTGATTCAACTCCATTTAGGACTGAGAAAGAAACGCTAGCTCGCCTTACAAGAAACATACTCTGCTTTTGAGAAAAGAGCACTCTTCTACTCTACTGTGTTTCCTATGGTGTCCGAACAGTGAGCTTGCTCAGAACAAAAGAACAGTGCTTCCTACACACATGGCCATATCTAGTTCAATTCTGCTTCGGAACCTGACAAGAACAGTAGATCCTCTTCAGTCTGATACACTGTACTTGCTTTGAACAGACGCAAGAGCTATTTGCACTGTGTATGGCAAGGGGAGCGCAATAGTGACTTTCCTTACCAGAAAACAACTCTTCCTCGTAGTACCAGAAACTGCATGGGATTCAACTCCATTTAGGACTGGGAAACAAACGCTAGCACGCCTTACAAGAAACACACTCTGCTTTAGAGAAAAGAGCACTCTTCTACTCTACTGTGTTTCCTATGGGGTCCAAACAGTGAGCTTGCTCAGAACAAAAGAACTGTGCTTCCTACACACGGGCCATATCTATTTCAACTCTACTTAAGAAACTGGCAAGAACAGTAGCTCCTCTTCTGTCCGATACACTGTACTTGCTGGGAACAGACGCGACTGCTATTTGCACTGTGTATGGCAATGGGAGCGCAATAGTGACTTTCTTTACCAGAAAAAAACTCTTGCTCGTAGGACCAGAAACTGCATGTGATTCAACTCCATTTAGAACTGGGAAACAAACGCTAGCTCGCCTTACAAGAAACACACTCTCCTTTTGAGAAAAGGTCACTCTTCTACTCTACTGTGTTTCCTATGAGGTCCGAACAGTGAACTTGCTCAGAACAAAAGAACTGTGCTTCCTACACACAAGGCCATATCTAGTTCAATTCTGCTTAGGAACTTGA
Organism: Peromyscus eremicus; assembly: GCF_949786415.1. NCBI lineage: Eukaryota > Metazoa > Chordata > Mammalia > Rodentia > Cricetidae > Peromyscus > Peromyscus eremicus. The sequence continues at coordinate 52,220 of NW_026735737.1, read as the reverse complement.
CAAGAACAGCAGATCCTCTTCAGTCCAATACACTGCACTTGCTGGGAACAGACACGAGTGCTATTTGCACTGTGTATGGCATTTGGAGCACAATAGTGACTCTTCTTACCAGAAAACAACTCTTGCTCGTAGGACCAAAAACTGCATGTGACTCAATTCCATTTAGGACTGGGAAACAAACGCTAGCTCGCCTTACAAGAAACACACTCTGCTTTAGAGAAAAGAGCACTCTTCTACTCTACTGTGTTTCCTATAGGGCCAGAACAGTGAGCTTGCTCAGAACAAAAGACCTGTGCTTCCTACACATGGGCCATATCTAGTTCAACTCTGCTTAGGAAACTGGCAAGAACAGTAGCTCCTCTTCTGTCCGATACACTGTACTTGCTGGGATCAGACACGAGTGCTATTTTCACTGTGTATGGCATTTGGAGCACAATAGTGACTCTTCTTACCAGAAAACAACTCTTGCTCGTAGGACCAAAAACTGCATGTGACTCAACTCCATTTAGGACTGGGAAACAAACGCTAGCTCGCCTTACAAGAAACACACTCTGCTTTAGAGAAAAGAGCACTCTTCTACTCTACTGTGTTTCCTATAGTGCCAGAACAGTGAGCTTGCTCAGAACATAATAACTGTGCTTCCTAAACAAACGGGCCATATCTAGTTCAACTCTGCTTAGGAAACTGACAAGAACAGTAGATCCTCTTCAGTCCGATACACTGTACTTGCTGGGAACAGACGCGAGTGCTATTTGCACTGTGTATGGCAAAGGGAGCACAATAGTGACTTTCCTTACCAGAAAACAACTCTTGTTCGTAGGACCAGAAACTGCATGTGATTCAACTCCATTTAGGACTGGGAAATAAACGATAGCTTGCCTTACAAAAAACACACTCTGCTTTTGAGAAAAGAGCACTCTTCTACTCAACTGTGTTTCCTATGGTGTCCGTACAGTGAGCTTGCTCAGAACAAAAGAACTGTTCTTCCTACACACATGGCCATATCTAGTTCAATTCTGATTAGGAACCTGACAATAACAGTAGATCCTCTTCAGTCCATTACACTGTACTTGCTGTGAACAGACGCCAGTGCTATTTGTCCTGTGAATGGCAATGGCAGCGCAATAGTGACTCTTCTTACCAGAAAACAACTCTTGCTCGTAGTACCAGAAACTGCATGGGATTCAACTCCATTTAGGACTGGGAAACAAACGCTAGCTCGCCTTGCAAGAAACACACTCTGCTTTAGAGAAAAGAGCACTCTTCTACTCTACTGTGTTTCCTATGGGGTCCAAACAGTGAGCTTGCTCAGAACAAAAGAACTGTGCTTCCTACACACATGGACCATATCTAGTTCAACTCTGCTTAGGAAACTGACACGAACAGTAGCTCCTATTCAGTCTAATACACTGTACTTGCTGGGAACAGACACGAGTGCTATTTGCACTGTGTATGGCATTTGGAGCGCAATAGTGACTCTTCTTACCAGAAAGCAACTCTTGATCGTAGCACGAAAAACTGCATGTGACTCAACTCCTTTTAGGACTGGGAAACAAACACGAGCTCGCCTTACAAGAAACACACTCTGCTTTAGAGAAAAGAGCACTCTTCTACTCTACTGTGTTTCCTATAGGGCCAGAACAGTGGACTTGCTCAGAACATAAGAACTGTGCTTCCTACACACACGGGCCATGTCTAGTTCAATTCTGCTTAGGAAACTGAGAAGAACAGTAGCTCCTCTTCTGTCCGATACACTGTAATTGCTGGGAACAGACGCATGGGCTATTTGCACTGTATATGGCAATGGGAGCACAATAGTGACTTTCCTTACAAGAAAACAACTCTTGCTCTTAGTACCAGAAACTGCATGGGATTCAAATCCATTTAGGACTAGGAAACAAACGCTAGCTCGCCTTCCAAGAAACACACTCTGCTTTAGAGAAAAGAGCACTCTTCTATTCTACTGTGTTTCCTATGGTGTCCGAACAGTGAGCTTGCTCATGCCAAAAAAAAACTATTCTTCCTACAAACACGGCCATATCTATTTCAAGTCTGCTTAAGAACCTGACAAGAACAGTAGATCCTCTTCAGTCCAATACACTGTACTTACTGCTCACAGACGCCAGTGCTATTTGTTTTGTGTATGGCAATGGCAGCGCAATAGTGACTCTTCTTACCATAAAACAACTCTTGCTCGTAGGACCAGAAACTGCATGTGATTCAACTCCATTTAGGACTGGGAAACAAACGCTAGCTCGCCTTACAAGAAACACAATCTGCTTTAGAGAAAAGAGCACTCTTCCACTCTACTGTGTTTCCTATAGGGCCAGAACAGTGAGCTTGCTCAGAACATAAGAACTGTGCTTCCTACACACACGGCCATATCTAGTTCAATTCTGCTTATGAACCTGACAAGAACAGTAGATCCTCTTCAGTCCAAAACACTGTACTTGCTGGGAACAGACGCCAGTGCTATTTGTCCTGTGTATGGCAATGGCAGCGCAATAGTGACTCTTCTTACCAGAAAACAACTCTTGCTCGTAGGACCAGAAACTGCATGTGATTCAACTCCATTTAGGACTGAGAAACAAACACTAGCTCGCCTTACAAGAAACACACTCTGCTTTTGAGAAAAGAGCACTCTTCTACTCTACTGTGTTTCCTATGGGGTCCAAACAGTGAGCTTGCTCAGAACAAAAAACTAAGCTTCCTACACACGGACCATATCTAGTTCAACTCTGCTTAGGAAAGTGACAAGAAAAGTAGCTCCTCTTCAGTCTGATACACTGTAATTGCTGGGAACAGACGCGAGTGCTATTTGCACTGTGTATGGCAATGGGAGCGCAATAGTGACTTTCCTTACCAGAAAACAACTCTTGCTCGTAGGACCAGAAACTGCATGTGATTCAACTCCATTTAGGACTGGGAAACAAATGCTATCTCGCCTTACATGAAAAACACTCTACTTTTGAGAAAAGAGCACTCTTCTACTCTACTGTGTTTCCTATGGGTTACGAACAGTGACCTTGCTCAGAACAAAAAAACTGTGCTTTCTACACACGGCCATATCTAGTTCAAGTCTGATTAGGTACCTGACAAGAACAGTAGATCCTCTTCTATCCAATACATTGTACTTGCTGGGAAAAGACAACAGTGTTATTTGCCCTGTGTATGGCAATGGCAGCGCAATAGTGACTCTTCTTACCAGAAAACAACTCTTGCTCGTAGGACCAGAAACTGCATGGGATTCAACTCCATTTAGGACTGGGAAACAAACGCTAGCTCGCCTTACAAGAAAGACACTCTGCTTTAGAGAAAAGAGCACTTATCTACTCTACTGTGTTTCCTATAGGTCCAGAACAGTGAGCATGCTCAGAACAAAAGAACTGTGCTTCCTACACACACGGCCATATCTAGTTCAACTCTGCTTAAGAACCTGACAAGAACAGTAGATCGTCTTCAGTCCAATACACTGTACATGTTGGGAACAGACGCGAGTGCTATTTGCCCTGTGTATGACAATGGGAGCACAATAGTGACTCTTCTTACCAGAAAACAACTCTTGCTTGTAGGCCCAGAGACTGCATGTGATTCAACTCCATTTAGGACTAGGAAACAAACACTAGCTCGCCTTACAAGAAACACACTCTGATTTAGAGAAAAAAGCACTCTTCTACTCTACTGTGTTTCCTATGAGGTCCGAACAGTGAACTAGCTCAGAACAAAAGAACTGTGCATCCTACACACACGGCCATATCTAGTTCAATTCTGCTTAGGAACCTGACAAGAACAGTAGATCCTCTTCCATCCAATACACTTTAATTGCTGGGAAAAGACGCCAATGTTATTTGTCCTGTGTATGGCAATGGCAGCGCAATAGTGACTCTTCTTACCAGAAAAAAACTGTTGCTTGTAGGATCAGAAACTGCATGTGATACAACTCCATTTAGGACTGGGAAACAAACGCCAGCTCACCTTACAAGAAACATACTCTGCTTTTGAGAAAAGAGCACTCTTCTACTCTACAGTGTTTCCTATGGGGTCCAAACAGTGAGCTTGCTCAGAACAAAAGAACTGTGCTTCCTACACACATGGACCATATCTAGTTCAACTCTGCTTAGTAAACTGACAAGAACAGTAGCTCCTTTTCAGTCTGATACACTGTACTTGCTGGGAAAAGTCGCGAGTGCTATTTTCCTTGTGTAGGGCAATGGGAGCACAATAGTGGCTTTCCTTACCAGAAAACAACTCTTGTTCATAGAACTAGAAACTGCATGTGATTCCACTCCATTTAAAAGTAGGAAACAAACGCTAGCTCGCCTTACAAAAACACGCTCTGCTTTTGAGAAAAGAGCACTCTTCTACTCTACTGTGTTTCCTATAGGGCCAGAACAGTGGACTTGCTCAGAACATAAGAACTGTGCTTCCTACACACACGGGCCATGTCTAGTTCAATTCTGCTTAGGAAAATGAGAAGAACAGTAGCTCCTCTTCAGTCCGATACACTGTAATTGCTGGGAACAGACGCATGGGCTATTTGCACTGTATATTGCAATGGGAGCACAATAGTGACTTTCCTTACGAGAAAACAACTCTTGCTCTTAGTACCAGAAACTGCATGGGATTCAACTCCATTTAGGACTGGGAAACAAACGCTAGCTCGCCTTCCAAGAAACACACTCTGCTTTAGAGAAAAAAGCACTCTTCTATTCTACTGTGTTTCCTATGGTGTCTGAACAGGGAGCTTGCTCATGCCAAAAAAAAACTATTCTTCCTACAAACACGGCCATATCTATTTCAAGTCTGCTTAAGAACCTGACAAGAACAGTAGATCCTCTTCAGTCCAATACACTGTACTTACTACTCACAGACGCCAGTGCTATTTGTCCTGTGTATGGCAATGGCAGCGCAATAGTGACTCTTCTTACCAGAAAACAACTCTTGCTCGTAGTACCAGAAACTGCATGGGATTCAACTCCATTTAGGACTGGGAAACAAACGCTAGCTGGCCTTACAAGAAAGACACTCTGCTTTAGAGAAAAGAGCACTTTTCTACTCTACTGTGTTTCCTATAGGGCCAGAACAGTGAGCTTGCTCAGAACAAAAGAACTGTGCTTCCCACACACATGGACCATAAGTAGTTCAACTCTGCTTAGGAAACTGACAAGAACAGTAGCTCCTATTAAGTCCAATACACTGTGCTTGCTGGGAACAGATGCGAGTGCTATTTGCACTGTGTATGGCATTTGGAGCGCAATAGTGACTCTTCTTACCAGAAAACAACTCTTGCTCTTAGGACGAAAAACTGCATGTGACTCAACTCCGTTTAGGACTGGGAAACAAACACGAGCTCGCCTTACAAGAAACACACTCTGCTTTAGAGAAAGAGCACTCTTCTACTCTACTGTGTTTCCTATAGGGCCAGAACAGTGAGCTTGCTCAGAACAAAAGAACTGTGCTTCCTACACACACGGGCCATATCTAGTTCAACTCTGCTTAGGAAACTGACAAGAACAGTAGCTCCTCTTCAGTCCGATACACTGTACTTGCTGAGAACAGACGCGAGTGCTACTTGCACTGTGTATGGCAAATGGAGCACAATAGTGACTCTTCTTACCAGAAAACAACTCTTGCTCGTAGGACAAAAAACTGCATGTGACTCAACTCCCTTTAGGACTGGGAAACAAACTCTAGCTCGCCTTACAAGAAACACACTCTGCTTTTGAGAAAAGAGCACTCTTCTACTCTACTGTGTTTCCTATAGGGCCAGAACAGTGAGCTTGCTCAGAACAAATGAACTGTGCTTCCTAGACACAAGGGCCATATCTAGTTCAACTCTGCTTAGGAAACTGACAAGAACAGTAGCTCCTCTTCAGTCCGATACAGTGTACTTGCTGGGAACAGACGCGTGTGCTATTTGCACTGTGTATGGCAAAGGGAGCACAATAGTGACTTTCCTTACCAGAAAACAACTCTTGCTCGTAGGACCAGAAACTGCATGTGATTCAACTCCGTTTAGGACTGGGAAACAAATGCTAGCTCGCCTTACAAGAAACACACTCTGCTTTAGAGAAAAGCGCACTCTTCTACTCTACTGTGTTTCCTATGATGTCCGAACAGTGAGCTTGCTCAGAACAAAGAACTGTGCTTCCTACACTCATGGACCATATCTAGTTCAACTCTGCTTAGGAAACTGACACGAACAGTAGCTCCTATTCAGTCCAATACACTGTACTTCCTGGGAACAGACACGAGTGCTATTTGCACTGTGTATGGCATTTGGAGCACAATAGTGACTCTTCTTACCGGAAAACAACTCTTGCTCGTAGGACCAAAAACTGCATGTGACTCAACTCCATTTAGGACTGGGAAACAAATGCTAGCTCGCCTTACAAGAAACACACTCTGCTTTTGAGAAAAGAGCACTCTTCTACTCTACTGTGTTTCCTATAGGGCCAGAACAGTGAGCTTGCTCAGAACATAAGAACTGGGCTTCCTACACACACGGGCCATATCTAGTTCAATTCTACTTAGGAAACTAACAAAAACAGTAGCTCCTCTTCAGTCCCATATACTGTACTTGCTGGGAACAGACGCGAATGCTATTTGTCCTGTGTATGGCAATGGGAGCACAATTGTGACTTTCCTTACCAGAAAACAACTCTTGCTCGTAGGACCACAAACTGCATGTGATTCAACTCCATTTAGGACTGGGAAACAAACGATAGCTCGCCTTACAAGAAACACACTCTGCTTTTGAGAAAAGAGCACTCTTCTACTCTACTGTGTTTCCTATGGGGTCCGAACAGTGAACTTGCTCAGAACAAAAGAACTGTGCTTCCTACACACAAGGCCATATCTACTTCAATTCTGCTTAGGAACCTGACAAGAACAGTAGATCCTCTTCAGTCCAATACACTGTACTTGCTGGGAACAGACGCCAGTGCTATTTGTCCTGTGTATTTCAATGGCAGCGCAATAGTGACTCTTCCTACCATAAAACAACTCTTGCTCGTAGGACCAGAAACTGCATGTGATTCAACTCCATTTCGGACTGGCAAATAAACGCTACCTCGCCTTACAAGAAACACACTCTGCTTTGGAGAAAAGAGCACTCTTCTACTCTACTGTGTTTCCTATAGGGCCAGAACAGTGAACTTGCTCAGAACATAAGAACTGTGCTTCCTACACACACGGGTTCTATCTAGTTCAACTCTGCTTAGGAAACTGACAGGAACAGTAGCTCCTCCTCAGTCTGTTACACTGTACTTGCTGGGAACAGACGCGAGAGCTATTTGCACTGTGTATGGCAAGGGGAGCACAATAGTGACTTTCCAACCAGAAAACAGCTCTTGCTCGTAGGACCAGAAACTGCATGTGATTCAACTCCATTTAGGACTGAGAAAGAAAAGCTAGCTCGCCTTACAAGAAACATACTCTGCTTTTGAGAAAAGAGCACTCTTCTACTCTACTGTGTTTCCTATGGTGTCCGAACAGTGAGCTTGCTCAGAACAATGAACTGTGCTTCCTACACACGGGCCATATCTAGTTCAACTCTGCTTAGGAAACTGCCAAGAACAGTAGGTCCTCTTCTGTCCGATAAACTGTACTTGCTGGGAACAGACACGAGTGCTATTTGCACTGTGTATGGCATTTGGAGCACAATAGTGACTCTTCTTACCAGAAAACAACTCTTGCTCGTAGGACCAAAAACTGAATGTAACTCAACTCCATTTAGGACTAGGAAACAAACGCTAGCTCGCCTTACAAGAAACACACTCTGCTTTAGAGAAAAGAGCACTCTTCTACTCTACTGTGTTTCCTATAGGGCCAGAACAGTGAGCTTGCTCAGAACATAATAACTTTGCTTCCTAAACAAACGGGCCATATCTAGTTCAACTCTGCTTAGGAAACTGACAAGAACAGTAGCTCCTCTTCAGTCCGATACACTGTACTTGCTGGGAACAGACACGAGTGCTATTTGCACTGTGTATGGCAAAGGGAACGCAATAGTGACTTTCCTAACCAGAAAACAACTCTTGCTCGTAGGACCAGAAACTGCATGTGATTCAACTCCATTTAGGACTAGGAAACAAACGCTAGCTTGCCTTACAAGAAACACACTCTGCTTTTGAGAAAAGAGCACTCTTCTACTCTACTGTGTTTCCTATAGGGCCAGAACAGTGATCTTGCTCAGAACATAAGAACTGTGCTTCCTACACATGGGCCATATCTAGTTCAACTCTGCTTAGGAAACTGACAAGAACAGTAGCTCCTCTTCAGTCCGATACACTGTACTTGCTGAGAACAGACGCGAGTGCTACTTGCACTGTGTATGGCAATTGGAGCACAATAGTGACTCTTCTTACCAGAAAACAACTCTTGCTCGTAGGACAAAAAACTGCATGTGACTCAACTCCCTTTAGGACTGGGAAACAAACTCTAGCTCGCCTTACAAGAAACACACTCTGCTTTTGAGAAAAGAGCACTCTTCTACTCTACTGTGTTTCCTATAGGGACAGAAGAGTGAGCTTGCTCAGAACAAATGAACTGTGCTTCCTAGACACAAGGGCCATATCTAGTTCAACTCTGCTTAGGAAACTGACAAGAACAGTAGCTCCTCTTCAGTCTGATACAGTGTACTTGCTGGGAACAGACGCGAGTGCTATTTGCACTGTGTATGACAAAGGGAGCACAATAGTGACTTTCCTTACCAGAAAACACCTCTTGTTCGTAGGACCAGAAACTGCATGTGATTCAACTCCATTTAGGACTAGGAAACAAACGCTAGCTCGCCTTACAAGAAACACACTCTGCTTTTGAGAAAAGAGCACTCTTCTACTCTACTGTGTTTCCTATAGGCCAGAACAGTGAGCTTGCGCAGAACATAAGAACTGTGCTTCCTACACACACGGGCCATATCTAGTTCAATTCTACTTAGGAAACTAACAAAAACAGTAGCTCCTCTTCAGTCCGATACACTGTACTTGCTGGGAACAGACGCGAATGCTATTTGTCCTGTGTATGGCAATGGGAGCACAATAGTGACTTTCCTTACCAGAAAACAACTCTTGCTCGTAGGACCACAAACTGCATGTGATTCAACTCCATTTAGGACTGGGAAACAAAAGCTAGCTCGCCTTACAAGAAACACACTCTGCTTTTCAGAAAAGAGCACTCTTCTACTCTACTGTGTTTCCTATGGGGTCCGAACAGTGAACTTGCTCAGAAAAAAAGAACTGTGCTTCCTACACACAAGGCCATATCTAGTTCAATTCTGCTTAGGAACCTGACAAGAACAGTAGATCCTCTTCAGTCCAATACACTGTACTTGCTGGGAACAGACGCCAGTGCTATTTGTCCTGTGTATGGCAATGGGAGCGCAAAGTGACTTTCCTTACCAGAAAACATCTCTTATTCGTAGGACCAGAAACTGCATGTGATTCAACTCCATTTAGGACTAAGAAACAAATGCTAGCTCGCCTTACAAGAAACACACTCTGCTTTTGAGAAAAGAGCACTCTTCTACTCTACTGTGTTTCCTATAGGGCCATAACAGTGAACTTGTTCAGAATATAAGAACTGTGCTTCCTACACACACGGGCCATATCTAGTTCAACTCTGCTTAGGAAACTGACAGGAACAGTAGCTCCTCCTCAGTCTGATACACTGTACTTGCTGGGAACAGACGCGAGAGCTATTTGCACTGTGTATGGCAAGGGGAGGGCAATAGTGACTTTCCTTACCAGAAAACAACTCTTGCTCGTAGGACCAGAAACTGCATGTGATTCAACTCCGTTTAGGACTGGGAAACAAATGCTAGCTCGCCTTACATGAAACACACTCTGCTTTTGAGAAAAGAGCACTCTTCTACTCTACTGTGTTTCCTATGGGGTCTGAACAGTGAGCTTGCTCAGAACAAAAGAACTGTGCTTCGTACACACATGGGCCATATCTAGTTCAACTCTGCTTAGGAAACTGACAAGAACAGTAGCTCCTCTTCAGTCTGATACACTGTACTTGGTGGGAACAGATGCAAGGGCTATTTGCACTGTGTGTGGCAATGGGAGCGCAATAGTGACTTTCCTTACCAGAAAACAACTCTTGCTCCTAGGACCAGAAACTGCATGTGATTCAACTCCGTTTAGGACTGGGAAACAAATGCTAGCTCGCCTTACATGAAACACACTCTGCTTTTGAGAAAAGAGCACTCTTCTACTCTACTGTGTTTCCTATGGGGTCTGAACAGTGAGCTTGCTCAGAACAAAAGAACTGTGCTTCGTACACACATGGGCCATATCTAGTTCAACTCTGCTTAGGAAACTGACAAGAACAGTAGCTCCTCTTCAGTCTGATACACTGTACTTGGTGGGAACAGATGCAAGGGCTATTTGCACTGTGTGTGGCAATGGGAGCGCAATAGTGACTTTCCTTACCAGAAAACAACTCTTGCTCGTAGGACCACAAACTGCATGTGATTCAACTCCATTTATGACTGGGAAACAAATGCTAGCTCGCCTTACAAGAAACACACTCTGCTTTAGAGAAAAGAGCACTCTTCTACTCTACTGTGTTTCCTATGGGGTCCGAACAGTGAGCTTGCTCAGAACAAAGAACTGTGCTTCCTACACACATGGACCATATCTAGTTCAACTCTGCTTAGGAAACTGACACGAACAGTAGCTCCTATTCAGTCCAATACACTGTACTTGCTGGGAACAGACGCGAGTGCTATTTGCACTGTGTATGGCATTTGGAGCACAATAGTGACTCTTCTTACCGGAAAACAACTCTTGCTCGTAGGACCAAAAACTGCATGTGACTCAACTCCATTTAGGACTGGGAAACAAACGCTAGCTCGCCTTACAAGAAACACACTCTGCTTTAGAGAAAAGAGCACTCTTCTACTCTACTGTGTTTCCTATAGGGCCAGAACAGTGAGCTTGCTCAGAACATAGTAACTGTGCTTCCTAAACAAACGGGCCATATCTAGTTCAACTCTGCTTAGAAAAATGACAAGAATAGTAGCTCCTCTTCAGTCCGATACACTGTACTTCCTGGGAACAGACGCGAGTGCTATTTGCACTGTGTATGGCAATGGCAGCGCAATAGTGACTTTACTTACCAGAAAACAACTCTTGCTCGTAGGACCAGAAACTGCATGTGATTCAACTCCACTTAGGACTGGGAAATAAACGATAGCTTGCCTTACAAAAAACACACTCTGCTTTTGAGAAAAGGGCACTCTTCTACTCTACTGTGTTTCCTATAGGGCCAGAACAGTGAGCTTCCTCAGAACATAATAACTTTGCTTCCTAAACAAACGGGCCATATCTAGTTCAACTCTGCTTAGGAAACTGACAAGAACAGTAGCTCCTCTTCAGTCCGATACACTGTACTTGCTGGGAACAGACACGAGTGCTATTTGCACTGTGTATGGCAAAGGGAACGCAATAGTGACTTTCCTTACCAGAAAACAACTATTGCTCGTAGGACCAGAAACTGCATGTGATTCTACTCCATTTAGGACTAGGAAACAAACGCTAGCTTGCCTTACAAGAAACACACTCTGCTTTTGAGAAAAGAGCACTCTTCTACTCTACTGTGTTTCCTATAGGGCCAGAACAGTGAACTTGCTCAGAACATAAGAACTGTGCTTCCTACTCACACGGGCCATATCTAGTTCAACTCTGCTTAGGAAACTGGCAAGAACAGTAGCGCCTCTTCAGTCCGATACACTGTACTTGCTGAGAACAGACGCGAGTGCTACTTGCACTGTGTATGGCAATTGGAGCACAATAGTGACTCTTCTTACCAGAAAACAACTCTTGCTCGTAGGACCAAAAACTGCATGTGACTCAACTCCCTTTAGGACTGGGAAACAAACTCTAGCTCGCCTTACAAGAAACACACTCTGCTTTTGAGAAAAGAGCACTCTTCTACTCTACTGTGTTTCCTATAGGGCCAGAACAGTGAGCTTGCTCAGAACATAATAATTGTGCTTCCTAAACAAACGGGCCATATCTAGTTCAACTCTGCTTAGGAAACTGACAAGAACAGTAGCTCCTCTTCAGTCCGATACACTGTACTTGCTGGGAACAGACGCGAGTGCTATTTGCACTGTGTATGGCAAAGGGAACGCAATAGTGACTTTCCTTACCAGAAAACAACTCTTGCTCGTAGGACCAGAAACTGCATGTGATTCAACTCCATTTATGACTGGGAAATAAACGATAGCTTGCCTTACAAAAAACACACTCTGCTTTTGAGAAAAGAGCACTCTTCTACTCTACTGTGTTTCCTATGGTGTCCGAACAGTGAGCTTGCTCAGAACAAAAGAACTGTGCTTCCTACACACATGGCCATATCTAGTTCAATTCTGCTTCGGAACCTGACAATAACAGTACATCCTCTTCAGTCCAATACACTGTACTTGCTGCGAAGAGACGCCAGTGCTATTTGTCCTGTGTATGGCAATGGCAGCGCAATAGTGACTCTTCTTACCAGAAAACAACTCTTGCTCGTAGTACCAGAAACTGCATAGGATTCAACTCCATTTAGGACTGGGAAACAAACGCTAGCTCGCCTTACAAGAAACACACTCTGCTTTAGAGAAAAGAGCACTCTTCTACTCTACTGTGTTTCCTATGGGGTCCAAACAGTGAGCTTGCTCAGAACAAAAGAACTGTGCTTCCTACACGCACGGATCATTTCTAGTTCAACTCTGCTTAGGAAACTGACAAGAACAGTAGCACCTATTCAGTCCAATACACTGTACTGCTGGGAACAGACGGGAGTGCTATTTGCACTGTGTATGGCAAGGGGAGGGCAATAGTGACTTTCCTTACCAGAAAACAACTCTTGCTCGTAGGACCAGAAACTGCATGTGATTCAACTCCATTTAGGACTGAGAAAGAAACGCTAGCTCGCCTTAAAAGAAACATACTCTGCTTTTGAGAAAAGAGCACTCTTGTACTCTACTGTGTTTCCTATGGTGTCCGAACAGTGAGCTTGCTCAGAACAAAAGAACTGTGCTTCCTACACACGGGCCATATCTAGTTCAACTCTGCTTAGGTAACTGGCAAGAACAGTAGCGCCTCTTCAGTCCGATACACTGTACTTGCTGAGAACAGACGCGAGAGCTACTTGCACTGTGTATGGCAATTGGAGCACAATAGTGACTCTTCTTACCAGAAAACAACTCTTGCTCGCAGGACAAAAAACTGCATGTGACCCAACTCCCTTTAGGACTGGGAAACAAACTCTAGCTCGCCTTACAAGAAACACACTCTGCTTTTGAGAAAAGAGCACTCTTCTACTCTACTGTGTTTCCTATAGGGCCAGAAGAGTGAGCTTGCTCAGAACAAATGAACTGTGCTTCCTAGACACAAGGGCCATATCTAGTTCAACTCTGCTTAGAAAACTGACAAGAACAGTAGCTCCTCTTCAGTCCGATACAGTGTACTTGCTGGGAACAGATGCGTGTGCTATTTGCACTGTGTATGGCAAAGGGAGCACAACAGTGACTTTCCTTACCAGAAAACAACTCTTGCTCGTAGGACTGAAACTGCATGTGATTCAACTCCGTTTAGGACTGGGAAACAAATGCTAGCCTGCCTTACATAAAACACACTCTGCTTTTGAGAAAAGAGCACTCTTCTACTCTAATGTGTTTCCTATGGGGTCTGAACAGTGAGCTTGCTCAGAACAAAAGAACTGTGCTTCGTACACACATGGGCCATATCTAGTTCAACTCTGCTTAGGAAACTGACAAGAACAGTAGCTCCTCTTCAGTCTGATACACTGTACTTGGTGGGAACAGATGCAAGGGCTATTTGCACTGTGTGTGGCAATGGGAGCGCAATAGTGACTTTCCTTACCAGAAAACAACTCTTGCTCGTAAGACCACAAACTGCATGTGACTCAACTCCATTTAGGACTGGGAAACAAACGCTAGCTCGCCTTACAAGAAACACACTCTGCTTTAGAGAAAAGAGCACTCTTCTACTCTACTGTGTTTCCTATAGGGCCAGAAGAGTGAGCTTGCTCAGAACATAATAACTGTGCTTCCTAAACAAACGGGCCATATCTAGTTCAACTCTGCTTAGAAAAATGACAAGAACAGTAGATCCTCTTCAGTCCGATACACTGTACTTGCTGGGAACAGACGCGAGTGCTATTTGCACTGTGTATGGCAATGGCAGCGCAATAGTGACTTTCCTTACCAGAAAACAACTCTTGCTCGTAGGACCAGAAACTGCATGTGATTTTACTCCACTTAGGACTGGGAAATAAACGATAGCTTGCCTTACAAAAAACACACTCTGCTTTTGAGAAAAGGGCACTCTTCTACTCTACTGTGTTTCCTATAGGGCCAGAACAGTGAGCTTCCTCAGAACATAATAACTTTGCTTCCTAAACAAACGGGCCATATCTAGTTCAACTCTGCTTAGGAAACTGACAAGAACAGTAGCTCCTCTTCAGTCCGATACACTGTACTTGCTGGGAACAGACACGAGTGCTATTTGCACTGTGTATGGCAAAGGGAACGCAATAGTGACTTTCCTTACCAGAAAACAACTCTTGCTCGTAGGACCAGAAACTGCATGTGATTCAACTCCATTTAGGACTAGGAAACAAACGCTAGCTTGCCTTACAAGAAACACACTCTGCTTTTGAGAAAAGAGCACTCTTCTACTCTACTGTGTTTCCTATAGGGCCAGAACAGTGAACTTGCTCAGAACATAAGAACTGTGCTTCCTACTCACACGGGCCATATCCAGTTCAACTCTGCTTAGGAAACTGACAAGAACAGTAGCTCCTCTTCAGTCCGATACACTGTACTTGCTGCGAACAGACGCGAGTGCTACTTGCACTGTGTATGGCAATTGGAGCACAATAGTGACTCTTCTTACCAGAAAACAACTCTTGCTCGTGGGACAAAAAACTGCATGTGACTCAACTCCCTTTAGGACTGGTAAACAAACTCTAGCTCGCCTTACAAGAAACACACTCTGCTTTTGAGAAAAGAGCACTCTTCTACTCTACTGTGTTTCCTATGGTGTCCGAACAGTGAGCTTGCTCAGAACAAAAGAACTGTGCTTCCTACACACGGGCCATATCTAGTTCAACTCTGCTTAGGAAACTGGCAAGAACAGTAGCTCCTCTTCTCTCCGATACACTGTACTTGCTGGGAGCAGACACGAGTGCTATTTGCACTGTGTATGGCATTTGGAGCACAATAGTGACTCTTCTTACCAGAAAACAACTCTTGCTCGTAGGACCAAAAACTGCATGTGACTCAACTCCCTTTAGGACTGGGAAACAAACTCTAGCTCGCCTTACAAGAAACACACTCTGCTTTTGAGAAAAGAGCACTCTTCTACTCTACTGTGTTTCCTATAGGGCCAGAACAGTGAGCTTGCTCAGAACATAATAATTGTGCTTCCTAAACAAACGGGCCATATCTAGTTCAACTCTGCTTAGGAAACTGACAAGAACAGTAGCTCCTCTTCAGTCCGATACACTGTACTTGCTGGGAACAGACGCGAGTGCTATTTGCACTGTGTATGGCAAAGGGAACGCAATAGTGACTTTCCTTACCAGAAAACAACTCTTGCTCGTAGGACCAGAAACTGCATGTGATTCAACTCCATTTATGACTGGGAAATAAACGATAGCTTGCCTTACAAAAAACACACTCTGCTTTTGAGAAAAGAGCACTCTTCTACTCTACTGTGTTTCCTATGGTGTCCGAACAGTGAGCTTGCTCAGAACAAAAGAACTGTGCTTCCTACACACATGGCCATATCTAGTTCAATTCTGCTTCGGAACCTGACAATAACAGTACATCCTCTTCAGTCCAATACACTGTACTTGCTGCGAAGAGACGCCAGTGCTATTTGTCCTGTGTATGGCAATGGCAGCGCAATAGTGACTCTTCTTACCAGAAAACAACTCTTGCTCGTAGTACCAGAAACTGCATAGGATTCAACTCCATTTAGGACTGGGAAACAAACGCTAGCTCGCCTTACAAGAAACACACTCTGCTTTAGAGAAAAGAGCACTCTTCTACTCTACTGTGTTTCCTATGGGGTCCAAACAGTGAGCTTGCTCAGAACAAAAGAACTGTGCTTCCTACACGCACGGATCATTTCTAGTTCAACTCTGCTTAGGAAACTGACAAGAACAGTAGCACCTATTCAGTCCAATACACTGTACTGCTGGGAACAGACGGGAGTGCTATTTGCACTGTGTATGGCAAGGGGAGGGCAATAGTGACTTTCCTTACCAGAAAACAACTCTTGCTCGTAGGACCAGAAACTGCATGTGATTCAACTCCATTTAGGACTGAGAAAGAAACGCTAGCTCGCCTTAAAAGAAACATACTCTGCTTTTGAGAAAAGAGCACTCTTGTACTCTACTGTGTTTCCTATGGTGTCCGAACAGTGAGCTTGCTCAGAACAAAAGAACTGTGCTTCCTACACACGGGCCATATCTAGTTCAACTCTGCTTAGGTAACTGGCAAGAACAGTAGCGCCTCTTCAGTCCGATACACTGTACTTGCTGAGAACAGACGCGAGAGCTACTTGCACTGTGTATGGCAATTGGAGCACAATAGTGACTCTTCTTACCAGAAAACAACTCTTGCTCGCAGGACAAAAAACTGCATGTGACCCAACTCCCTTTAGGACTGGGAAACAAACTCTAGCTCGCCTTACAAGAAACACACTCTGCTTTTGAGAAAAGAGCACTCTTCTACTCTACTGTGTTTCCTATAGGGCCAGAAGAGTGAGCTTGCTCAGAACAAATGAACTGTGCTTCCTAGACACAAGGGCCATATCTAGTTCAACTCTGCTTAGAAAACTGACAAGAACAGTAGCTCCTCTTCAGTCCGATACAGTGTACTTGCTGGGAACAGATACGTGTGCTATTTGCACTGTGTATGGCAAAGGGAGCACAACAGTGACTTTCCTTACCAGAAAACAACTCTTGCTCGTAGGACTGAAACTGCATGTGATTCAACTCCGTTTAGGACTGGGAAACAAATGCTAGCCTGCCTTACATAAAACACACTCTGCTTTTGAGGAAAGAGCACTCTTCTACTCTAATGTGTTTCCTATGGGGTCTGAACAGTGAGCTTGCTCAGAACAAAAGAACTGTGCTTCGTACACACATGGGCTATATCTAGTTCAACTCTGCTTAGGAAACTGACAAGAACAGTAGCTCCTCTTCAGTCTGATACACTGTACTTGGTGGGAACAGATGCAAGGGCTATTTGCACGGTGTGTGGCAATGGGAGCGCAATAGTGACTTTCCTTACCAGAAAACAACTCTTGCTCGTAGGACCACAAACTGCATGTGACTCAACTCCATTTAGGACTGGGAAACAAACGCTAGCTCGCCTTACAAGAAACACACTCTGCTTTAGAGAAAAGAGCACTCTTCTACTCTACTGTGTTTCCTATAGGGCCAGAAGAGTGAGCTTGCTCAGAACATAATAACTGTGCTTCCTAAACAAACGGGCCATATCTAGTTCAACTCTGCTTAGAAAAATGACAAGAACAGTAGATCCTCTTCAGTCCGATACACTGTACTTGCTGGGAACAGACGCGAGTGCTATTTGCACTGTGTATGGCAATGGCAGCGCAATAGTGACTTTCCTTACCAGAAAACAACTCTTGCTCGTAGGACCAGAAACTGCATGTGATTTTACTCCACTTAGGACTGGGAAATAAACGATAGCTTGCCTTACAAAAAACACACTCTGCTTTTGAGAAAAGGGCACTCTTCTACTCTACTGTGTTTCCTATAGGGCCAGAACAGTGAGCTTCCTCAGAACATAATAACTTTGCTTCCTAAACAAACGGGCCATATCTAGTTCAACTCTGCTTAGGAAACTGACAAGAACAGTAGCTCCTCTTCAGTCCGATACACTGTACTTGCTGGGAACAGACACGAGTGCTATTTGCACTGTGTATGGCAAAGGGAACGCAATAGTGACTTTCCTTACCAGAAAACAACTCTTGCTCGTAGGACCAGAAACTGCATGTGATTCAACTCCATTTAGGACTAGGAAACAAACGCTAGCTTGCCTTACAAGAAACACACTCTGCTTTTGAGAAAAGAGCACTCTTCTACTCTACTGTGTTTCCTATAGGGCCAGAACAGTGAACTTGCTCAGAACATAAGAACTGTGCTTCCTACTCACACGGGCCATATCCAGTTCAACTCTGCTTAGGAAACTGACAAGAACAGTAGCTCCTCTTCAGTCCGATACACTGTACTTGCTGCGAACAGACGCGAGTGCTACTTGCACTGTGTATGGCAATTGGAGCACAATAGTGACTCTTCTTACCAGAAAACAACTCTTGCTCGTGGGACAAAAAACTGCATGTGACTCAACTCCCTTTAGGACTGGTAAACAAACTCTAGCTCGCCTTACAAGAAACACACTCTGCTTTTGAGAAAAGAGCACTCTTCTACTCTACTGTGTTTCCTATGGTGTCTGAACAGTGAGCTTGCTCAGAACAAAAGAACTGTGCTTCCTACACACGGGCCATATCTAGTTCAACTCTGCTTAGGAAACTGGCAAGAACAGTAGCTCCTCTTCTCTCCGATACACTGTACTTGCTGGGAGCAGACACGAGTGCTATTTGCACTGTGTATGGCATTTGGAGCACAATAGTGACTCTTCTTACCAGAAAACAACTCTTGCTCGTAGGACCAAAAACTGCATGTGACTCAACTCCATTTAGGAATGGGAAATAAATACTTGCTCGCCTTACAAGAAACACACTCTGCTTTAGAGAAAAGAGCACTCTTCTACTCTACTGTGTTTCCTATAGGGCCAGAACAGTGAGCTTGCTCAGAACATAATAACTGTGCTTCCTAAACAAACGGGCCATATCTAGTTCAACTCTGCTTAGGAAACTGTCACGAACAGTAGCTCCTATTCAGTCCAATACACTGTACTTGCTGGGAACAGACGCGAGTGCTATTTGCACTGTGTATGGCAAAGGGAACGCAATAGTGACTTTCCTTACCAGAAAACAACTCTTGCTCGTAGGACCAGAAACTGCATGTGATTCAACTCCATTTAGGACTGGGAAATAAACGATAGCTTGCCTTACAAAAAACACACTCTGCTTTAGAGAAAAGAGCACTCTTCTACTCTACTGTGTTTCCTATGGTGTCCGAACAGTGAGCTTGCTCAGAAGAAAAGAACTGTGCTTCCTACACACATGGCCATATCTAGTTCAATTCTGCTTCGGAACCTGACAATAACAGTACATCCTCTTCAGTCCAATACACTGTACTTGCTGCGAACAGACGCCAGTGCTATTTGTCCTGTGTATGGCAATGGCAGCGCAATAGTGACTCTTCTTACCAGAAAACAACTCTTGCTCGTAGTACCAGAAACTGCATGGGATTCAACTCCATTTAGGACTGGGAAACAAACGCTAGCTCGCCTTACAAGAAACACACTCTGCTTTTGAGAAAAGAGCACTCTTCTACTCTACTGTGTTTCCTATGGGGTCCAAACAGTGAGCTTGCTCAGAACAAAAGAACTGTGCTTCCCACACACATGGACCATATGTAGTTCAACTCTGCTTAGGAAACAGACAAGAACAGTAGCTCCTATTCAGTCCAATACACTGTACTTGCTGGGAACAGACGCGAGTGCTATTTGCACTGTGTATGGCATTTGGAGCGAAATAGTGACTCTTCTTACCATAAAACAACTCTTGCTCGAAGGACGAAAAACTGCCTGTGACTCAACTCCATTTAGGACTGGGAAACAAACGCGATCTTGCCTTACAAGAAACACACTCTGCTTTAGAGAAAAGAGCACTCTTCTACTCTACTGTGTTTCCTGTAGGGCCAGAACAGTGAGCTTGCTCAGAACAAAAGAACTGTGCTTCCTACACTCATGGACCATATCTAGTTCAACTCTGCTTAGGAAACTGACACGAACAGTAGCTCCTATTCAGTCCAATACACTGTACTTGCTGGGAACAGACACGAGTGCTATTTGCACTGTGTATGGCATTTGGAGCACAATAGTGACTCTTCTTACCGGAAAACAACTCTTGCTCGTAGGACCAAAAACTGCATGTGACTCAACTCCATTTAGGACTGGGAAACAAATGCTAGCTCGCCTTACAAGAAACACACTCTGCTTTTGAGAAAAGAGCACTCTTCTACTCTACTGTGTTTCCTATGGTGTCCGAACAGTGAGTTTGCTCAGAACAAAAGAACTGTACTTCCTACACACGGGCCATATCTAGTTGAACTCTGCTTAGGAAACTGGCAAGAACAGTAGCTCCTCTTCTGTCCGATACACTGTACTTGCTGGGAACAGACACGAGTGCTATTTGCACTGTGTATGGCATTTGGAGCACAATAGTGACTCTTCTTACCAGAAAACAACTCTTGCTCGTAGGACCAAAAACTGCATGTGACTCAACTCCATTTAGGACTGGGAAACAAACGCTAGCTCGCCTTACAAGAAACACACTCTGCTTTAGAGAAAAGAGCACTCTTCTACTCTACTGTGTTTCCTATAGGGCCAGAACAGTGAGCTTGCTCAGAACATAATAACTGTGCTTCCTAAACAAACGGGCCATATCTAGTTCAACTCTGCTTAGGAAACTGACAAGAACAGTAGCTCCTCTTCAGTCCGATACACTGTACTTGCTGGGAACAGACGCGAGTGCTATTTGCACTGTGTATGGCAATGGCAGCGCAATAGTGACTTTCCTTACCAGAAAACAACTCTTGCTCGTAGGACCAGAAACTGCATGTGATTCAAGTCCATTTAGGACTGGGAAATAAACGATAGCTTGCCTTACAAAAAACACACTCTGCTTTTGAGAAAAGAGCACTCTTCTACTCTACTGTGTTTCCTATGGTGTCCGAACAGTGAGCTTGCTCAGAACAAAAGAATTGTGCTTCCTACACACATGGCCATATCTAGTTCAATTCTGCTTCGGAACCTGACAATAACAGTAGATCCTCTTCAGTCCAATACACTGTACTTGCTGCGAACAGACGCCAGTGCTATTTGTCCTGTGTATGGCAATGGCAGCGCAATAGTGACTCTTCTTACCAGAAAACAACTCTTGCTCGTAGTACCAGAAACTGCATGGGATTCAACTCCATTTAGGACTGGGAAACAAACGCTAGCTCGCATTACAAGAAACACACTCTGCTTTAGAGAAAAGAGCACTCTTCTACTCTACTGTGTTTCCTATGGGGTCCAAACAGTGAGCTTGCTCAGAACAAAAGAACTGTGCTTCCTACACACACGGATCCTTTCTAGTTCAACTCTGCTTAGGAAACTGACAAGAACAGTAGCACCTATTCAGTCCAATACACTGTACTTGCTGGGAACAGATGGGAGTGCTATTTGCACTGTGAATGGCATTGGGAGCGCAACGTGACTTTCCTTACCAGAAAACAACTCTTGCTCGTAGGACCAGAAACTGCATGGGATTCAACTCCATTTAGGACTGAGAAAGAAACGCTAGCTCGCCTTACAAGAAACATACTCTGCTTTTGAGAAAAGAGCACTCTTCTACTCTACTGTGTTTCCTATGGTGTCCGAACAGTGAGCTTGCTCAGAACAAAAGAACTGTGCTTCCTACACACGGGCCATATCTAGTTCAACTCTGCTTAGGAAACTGGCAAGAACAGTATCTCGTCTTCTGTCCGATACACTGTACTTGCTGGGAACAGACACGAGTGCTATTTGCACTGTTTATGGCATTTGGAGAACAATAGTGACTCTTCTTACCAGAAAACAACTCTTGCTCGTAGGACCAAAAACTGCATGTGACTCAACTCCATTTAGGTCTAGGAAATAAATTCTAGCTCAGCTTACAAGAAACACACTCTGCTTTTGAGAAAAGAGCACTCTTCTACTCTACTGTGTTTCCTATAGGGCCAGAAGAGTGAGCTTGCTCAGAACAAATGAACTCTGCTTCCTAGACACAAGGGCCATATCTAGTTCAACTCTGCTTAGGAAACTGACAAGAACAGTAGCTCCTCTTCAGTCCGATACAGTGTACTTGCTGGGAACAGACGCGAGTGCTCTTTGCACTGTGTATGGCAAAGAGAGCACAATAGTGACTTTCCTTACCAGAAAACAACTCTTGCTCGTAGCACCAGAAACTGCATGCGATTCAACTCCGTTTAGGACTGGGAAACAAATGCTAGCTCGCATTATGTGAAACACACTCTGCTTTTGAGAAAAGAGCACTCTTCTACTCTACTGTGTTTCCTATGGGTTCCGAACAGTGAGCTTGCTCAGAACAAAAGAACTGTGCTTCCTACACACATGGGCCATATCTAGTTCAACTCTGCTTAGGAAACTGACAAGAACAGTAGCTCCTCTTCAGTCTGATACACTGTACTTGCTGGGAACAGATGCGAGTGCTATTTGCACTGTGTGTGGCAATGGGAGCGCAATAGTGACTTTCCTTACCAGAAAACAACTCTTGATCGTAGGACCACAAACTGCATGTGATTCAACTCCATTTATGACTGGGAAACAAATGCTAGCTCGCCTTACAAGAAACACACTCTGCTTTAGAGAAAAGAGCACTCTTCTACTCTACTGTGTTTCCCAAGGGGTCCGAACAGTGAGCTTGCTCAGAACAAAGTACTGTGCTTCCTACACACATGGACCATATCTAGTTCAACTCTGCTTAGGAAACTGACACGAACAGTAGCTCCTATTCATTCTAATACACTGTACTTGCTGTGAACAGACACGAGTGTTATTTGCGCTGTGTATGGCATTTGGAGCACAATAGTGACTCTTCTTACCAGAAAACAACTCTTGCTCGTAGGACCAAAAACTGCATGTGACTCAACTCCATTTAGGACTGGGAAATAAACGATAGCTTGCCTTACAAAAAACACACTCTGCTTTTGAGAAAAGAGCACTCTTCTACTCTACTGTGTTTCCTATGGTGTCCGAACAGTGAGCTTGCTCAGAACAAAAGAACTGTGCTTCCTACACACATGGCCATATCTAGTTCAATTCTGCATCGGAACCTGACAATAACAGTAGCTCCTCTTCAGTCCGATACACTGTACTTCCTGGGAACAGACGCGAGTGCTATTTGCACTGTGTATGGCAATGGCAGCGCAATAGTGACTCTTCTTACCAGAAAACAACTCTTGCTCGTAGTACCAGAAACTGCATGGGATTCAACTCCATTTAGGACTGGGAAACAAACGCTAGCTCGCCTTACAAGAAACACACTCTGTTTTAGAGAAAAGAGCACTCTTCTACTCTACTGTGTTTCCTATGAGGTCCAAACAGTGAGCTTACTCAGAACAAAAGAACTGTGATTCCTACACACACGGATCATTTCTAGTTCAACTCTGCTTAGGAAACTGACAAGAACAGTAGCACCTATTCAGTCCAATACACTGTACTTGCTGGGAACAGACGGGAGTGCTATTTGCACTGTGAATGGCATTGGGAGCGCAACGTGACTTTCCTTACCAGAAAACAACTCTTGTTCGTAGGACCGGAAACTGCATGTGATTCAACTCCATTTAGGACTAGGAAACAAATGCTAGCTCGCCTTACAAGAAACACACTCTGCTTTTGAGAAAAGAGCACTCTTCTACTCTACTGTGTTTCCTGTAGGGCCAGAACAGTGAACTTGCTCAGAACATAAGAACAGTGCTTCCTACACATACGGGCCATATCCAGTTCAACTCTGCTTAGGAAACTGACAGGAACAGTAGCTCCTCCTCAGTCTGATACACTGTACTTGCTCGGAACAGACGCGAGAGCTATTTGCACTGTGTATGGCAAGGGGAGCGCAATAGTGACTTTCCTTACCAGAAAACAACTCTTGCTCTTAGGACCAGAAACTGCATGGGATTCAACTCCATTTAGGACTGAGAAAGAAACGCTAGCTCGCCTTACAAGAAACATACTCTGCTTTTGAGAAAAGAGCACTCTTCTAATCTACTGTGTTTCCTATGGTGTCAGAACAGTGAGCTTGCTCAGAACAAAAGAACTGTGCTTCCTACACACGGGCCATATCTAGTTCAACTCTGCTTAGGAAACTGGCAAGAACAGTATCTCCTCTTCTGTCCGATACACTGTACTTGCTGGGAACAGACACGTGTGCTATTTGCACTGTTTATGGCATTTGGAGCACAATAGTGACTCTTCTTACCAGAAAACAACTCTTGCTCGTAAGACCAAAAACTGCATGTGACTCAACTCCATTTAGGACTAGGAAATAAATTCTAGCTCACCTTACAAGAAACACACTCTGCATTAGAGTAAAGAGCACTCTTCTATTGTACTGTGTTTCCTATGGTGTCCGAACAGTGAGCTTGCTCAGAACAAAGAACTGTGCTTCCTACACACATGGACCATATCCAGTTCAACTCTGCTTAGGAAACTGACAGGAACAGTAGCTCCTCCTCAGTCTGATACACTGTACTTGCTCGGAACAGACGCGAGAGCTATTTGCACTGTGTATGGCAAGGGGAGCACAATAGTGACTTTCCTTACCAGAAAACAACTGTTGCTCCTAGGACCAGAAACTGCATGTGATTCAACTCCATTTAGGACTGAGAAAGAAACGCTAGCTCGCCTTACAAGAAACATACTCTGCTTTTGAGAAAAGAGCACTCTTCTACTCTACTGTGTTTCCTATGGTGTCCGAACAGTGAGCTTGCTCAGAACAAAAGAACAGTGCTTCCTACACACATGGCCATATCTAGTTCAATTCTGCTTCGGAACCTGACAAGAACAGTAGATCCTCTTCAGTCTGATACACTGTACTTGCTTTGAACAGACGCAAGAGCTATTTGCACTGTGTATGGCAAGGGGAGCGCAATAGTGACTTTCCTTACCAGAAAACAACTCTTGCTCGTAGTACCAGAAACTGCATGGGATTCAACTCCATTTAGGACTGGGAAACAAACGCTAGCTCGCCTTACAAGAAAGACACTCTGCTTTAGAGAAAAGAGCACTCTTCTACTCTACTGTGTTTCCTATGGGGTCCAAACAGTGAGCTTGCTCAGAACAAAAGAACTGTGCTTCCTACACACACGAATCATTTCTAGTTCAACTCTGCTTAGGAAACTGACAAGAACAGTAGCACCTATTCAGTCCAATACACTGTACTTGCTGGGAACAGACGGGAGTGCTATTTGCACTGTGAATGGCAATGGGAGCGCAACGTGACTTTCCTTACCAGAAAACAACTCCTGTTCGTAGGAGCAGAAACTGCATGTGATTCAACTCCATTTAGGACTGGGAAACAAACGCTAGCTCGCCTTACAAGAAACACACTCTCCTTTTGAGAAAAGGTCACTCTTCTACTCTACTGTGTTTCCTATGAGGTCCGAACAGTGAACTTGCTCAGAACAAAAGAACTGTGCTTCCTACACACAAGGCCATATCTAGTTCAATTCTGCTTAGGAACTTGACAAGAACAGCAGATCCTCTTCAGTCCAATACACTGCACTTGCTGGGAACAGACACGAGTGCTATTTGCACTGTGTATGGCATTTGGAGCACAATAGTGACTCTTCTTACCAGAAAACAACTCTTGCTCGTAGGACCAAAAACTGCATGTGACTCAATTCCATTTAGGACTGGGAAACAAACGCTAGCTCGCCTTACAAGAAACACACTCTGCTTTAGAGAAAAGAGCACTCTTCTACTCTACTGTGTTTCCTATAGGGCCAGAACAGTGAGCTTGCTCAGAACAAAAGACCTGTGCTTCCTACACATGGGCCATATCTAGTTCAACTCTGCTTAGGAAACTGGCAAGAACAGTAGCTCCTCTTCTGTCCGATACACTGTACTTGCTGGGATCAGACACGAGTGCTATTTTCACTGTGTATGGCATTTGGAGCACAATAGTGACTCTTCTTACCAGAAAACAACTCTTGCTCGTAGGACCAAAAACTGCATGTGACTCAACTCCATTTAGGACTGGGAAACAAACGCTAGCTCGCCTTACAAGAAACACACTCTGCTTTAGAGAAAAGAGCACTCTTCTACTCTACTGTGTTTCCTATAGTGCCAGAACAGTGAGCTTGCTCAGAACATAATAACTGTGCTTCCTAAACAAACGGGCCATATCTAGTTCAACTCTGCTTAGGAAACTGACAAGAACAGTAGATCCTCTTCAGTCCGATACACTGTACTTGCTGGGAACAGACGCGAGTGCTATTTGCACTGTGTATGGCAAAGGGAGCACAATAGTGACTTTCCTTACCAGAAAACAACTCTTGTTCGTAGGACCAGAAACTGCATGTGATTCAACTCCATTTAGGACTGGGAAATAAACGATAGCTTGCCTTACAAAAAACACACTCTGCTTTTGAAAAAAGAGCACTCTTCTACTCAACTGTGTTTCCTATGGTGTCCGTACAGTGAGCTTGCTCAGAACAAAAGAACTGTTCTTCCTACACACATGGCCATATCTAGTTCAATTCTGATTAGGAACCTGACAATAACAGTAGATCCTCTTCAGTCCATTACACTGTACTTGCTGCGAACAGACGCCAGTGCTATTTGTCCTGTGAATGGCAATGGCAGCGCAATAGTGACTCTTCTTACCAGAAAACAACTCTTGCTCGTAGTACCAGAAACTGCATGGGATTCAACTCCATTTAGGACTGGGAAACAAACGCTAGCTCGCCTTACAAGAAACACACTCTGCTTTAGAGAAAAGAGCACTCTTCTACTCTACTGTGTTTCCTATGGGGTCCAAACAGTGAGCTTGCTCAGAACAAAAGAACTGTGCTTCCTACACACATGGACCATATCTAGTTCAACTCTGCTTAGGAAACTGACACGAACAGTAGCTCCTATTCAGTCTAATACACTGTACTTGCTGGGAACAGACACGAGTGCTATTTGCACTGTGTATGGCATTTGGAGCGCAATAGTGACTCTTCTTACCAGAAAGCAACTCTTGATCGTAGGACGAAAAACTGCATGTGACTCAACTCCTTTTAGGACTGGGAAACAAACACGAGCTCGCCTTACAAGAAACACACTCTGCTTTAGAGAAAAGAGCACTCTTCTACTCTACTGTGTTTCCTATAGGGCCAGAACAGTGGACTTGCTCAGAACATAAGAACTGTGCTTCCTACACACACGGGCCATGTCTAGTTCAATTCTGCTTAGGAAACTGAGAAGAACAGTAGCTCCTCTTCTGTCCGATACACTGTAATTGCTGGGAACAGACGCATGGGCTATTTGCACTGTATATGGCAATGGGAGCACAATAGTGACTTTCCTTACAAGAAAACAACTCTTGCTCTTAGTACCAGAAACTGCATGGGATTCAAATCCATTTAGGACTAGGAAACAAACGCTAGCTCGCCTTCCAAGAAACACACTCTGCTTTAGAGAAAAGAACACTCTTCTATTCTACTGTGTTTCCTATGGTGTCCGAACAGTGAGCTTGCTCATGCCAAAAAAAAACTATTCTTCCTACAAACACGGCCATATCTATTTCAAGTCTGCTTAAGAACCTGACAAGAACAGTAGATCCTCTTCAGTCCAATACACTGTACTTACTGCTCACAGACGCCAGTGCTATTTGTTTTGTGTATGGCAATGGCAGCGCAATAGTGACTCTTCTTACCATAAAACAACTCTTGCTCGTAGGACCAGAAACTGCATGTGATTCAACTCCATTTAGGACTGGGAAACAAACGCTAGCTCGCCTTACAAGAAAGACACTCTGCTTTAGAGAAAAGAGCACTCTTCCACTCTACTGTGTTTCCTATAGGGCCAGAACAGTGAGCTTGCTCAGAACATAAGAACTGTGCTTCCTACACACACGGCCATATCTAGTTCAATTCTGCTTATGAACCTGACAAGAACAGTAGATCCTCTTCAGTCCAAAACACTGTACTTGCTGGGAACAGACGCCAGTGCTATTTGTCCTGTGTATGGCAATGGCAGCGCAATAGTGACTCTTCTTACCAGAAAACAACTCTTGCTCGTAGGACCAGAAACTGCATGTGATTCAACTCCATTTAGGACTGAGAAACAAACACTAGCTCGCCTTACAAGAAACACACTCTGCTTTTGAGAAAAGAGCACTCTTCTACTCTACTGTGTTTCCTATGGGGTCCAAACAGTGAGCTTGCTCAGAACAAAAAACTAAGCTTCCTACACACGGACCATATCTAGTTCAACTCTGCTTAGGAAAGTGACAAGAAAAGTAGCTCCTCTTCAGTCTGATACACTGTAATTGCTGGGAACAGACGCGAGTGCTATTTGCACTGTGTATGGCAATGGGAGCGCAATAGTGACTTTCCTTACCAGAAAACAACTCTTGCTCGTAGGACCAGAAACTGCATGTGATTCAACTCCATTTAGGACTGGGAAACAAATGCTATCTCGCCTTACATGAAAAACACTCTACTTTTGAGAAAAGAGCACTCTTCTACTCTACTGTGTTTCCTATGGGTTACGAACAGTGACCTTGCTCAGAACAAAAAAACTGTGCTTTCTACACACGGCCATATCTAGTTCAAGTCTGATTAGGTACCTGACAAGAACAGTAGATCCTCTTCTATCCAATACATTGTACTTGCTGGGAAAAGACAACAGTGTTATTTGCCCTGTGTATGGCAATGGCAGCGCAATAGTGACTCTTCTTACCAGAAAACAACTCTTGCTCGTAGGACCAGAAACTGCATGGGATTCAACTCCATTTAGGACTGGGAAACAAACGCTAGCTCGCCTTACAAGAAAGACACTCTGCTTTAGAGAAAAGAGCACTTTTCTACTCTACTGTGTTTCCTATAGGTCCAGAACAGTGAGCATGCTCAGAACAAAAGAACTGTGCTTCCTACACACACGGCCATATCTAGTTCAACTCTGCTTAAGAACCTGACAAGAACAGTAGATCGTCTTCAGTCCAATACACTGTACATGTTGGGAACAGACGCGAGTGCTATTTGCCCTGTGTATGACAATGGGAGCACAATAGTGACTCTTCTTACCAGAAAACAACTCTTGCTTGTAGGCCCAGAGACTGCATGTGATTCAACTCCATTTAGGACTAGGAAACAAACACTAGCTCGCCTTACAAGAAACACACTCTGATTTAGAGAAAAAAGCACTCTTCTACTCTACTGTGTTTCCTATGAGGTCCGAACAGTGAACTAGCTCAGAACAAAAGAACTGTGCATCCTACACACACGGCCATATCTAGTTCAATTCTGCTTAGGAACCTGACAAGAACAGTAGATCCTCTTCCATCCAATACACTTTAATTGCTGGGAAAAGACGCCAATGTTATTTGTCCTGTGTATGGCAATGGCAGCGCAATAGTGACTCTTCTTACCAGAAAAAAACTGTTGCTTGTAGGATCAGAAACTGCATGTGATACAACTCCATTTAGGACTGGGAAACAAACGCCAGCTCACCTTACAAGAAACATACTCTGCTTTTGAGAAAAGAGCACTCTTCTACTCTACAGTGTTTCCTATGGGGTCCAAACAGTGAGCTTGCTCAGAACAAAAGAACTGTGCTTCCTACACACATGGACCATATCTAGTTCAACTCTGCTTAGTAAACTGACAAGAACAGTAGCTCCTTTTCAGTCTGATACACTGTACTTGCTGGGAAAAGTCGCGAGTGCTATTTTCCTTGTGTAGGGCAATGGGAGCACAATAGTGACTTTCCTTACCAGAAAACAACTCTTGTTCATAGAACTAGAAACTGCATGTGATTCCACTCCATTTAAAAGTAGGAAACAAACGCTAGCTCGCCTTACAAAAACACGCTCTGCTTTTGAGAAAAGAGCACTCTTCTACTCTACTGTGTTTCCTATAGGGCCAGAACAGTGGACTTGCTCAGAACATAAGAACTGTGCTTCCTACACACACGGGCCATGTCTAGTTCAATTCTGCTTAGGAAAATGAGAAGAACAGTAGCTCCTCTTCAGTCCGATACACTGTAATTGCTCGGAACAGACGCATGG
This sequence comes from Peromyscus eremicus, assembly GCF_949786415.1. Lineage (NCBI taxonomy): Eukaryota > Metazoa > Chordata > Mammalia > Rodentia > Cricetidae > Peromyscus > Peromyscus eremicus. The sequence continues at coordinate 22,212 of NW_026735737.1, read as the reverse complement.
GCTATTTGCACTGTATATTGCAATGGGAGCACAATAGTGACTTTCCTTACGAGAAAACAACTCTTGCTCTTAGTACCAGAAACTGCATGGGATTCAACTCCATTTAGGACTGGGAAACAAACGCTAGCTCGCCTTCCAAGAAACACACTCTGCTTTAGAGAAAAAAGCACTCTTCTATTCTACTGTGTTTCCTATGGTGTCTGAACAGGGAGCTTGCTCATGCCAAAAAAAAACTATTCTTCCTACAAACACAGCCATATCTATTTCAAGTCTGCTTAAGAACCTGACAAGAACAGTAGATCCTCTTCAGTCCAATACACTGTACTTACTACTCACAGACGCCAGTGCTATTTGTCCTGTGTATGGCAATGGCAGCGCAATAGTGACTCTTCTTACCAGAAAACAACTCTTGCTCGTAGTACCAGAAACTGCATGGGATTCAACTCCATTTAGGACTGGGAAACAAACGCTAGCTGGCCTTACAAGAAAGACACTCTGCTTTAGAGAAAAGAGCACTTTTCTACTCTACTGTGTTTCCTATAGGGCCAGAACAGTGAGCTTGCTCAGAACAAAAGAACTGTGCTTCCCACACACATGGACCATAAGTAGTTCAACTCTGCTTAGGAAACTGACAAGAACAGTAGCTCCTATTAAGTCCAATACACTGTGCTTGCTGGGAACAGATGCGAGTGCTATTTGCACTGTGTATGGCATTTGGAGCGCAATAGTGACTCTTCTTACCAGAAAACAACTCTTGCTCTTAGGACGAAAAACTGCATGTGACTCAACTCCGTTTAGGACTGGGAAACAAACACGAGCTCGCCTTACAAGAAACACACTCTGCTTTAGAGAAAGAGCACTCTTCTACTCTACTGTGTTTCCTATAGGGCCAGAACAGTGAGCTTGCTCAGAACAAAAGAACTGTGCTTCCTAAACACACGGGCCATATCTAGTTCAACTCTGCTTAGGAAACTGACAAGAACAGTAGCTCCTCTTCAGTCCGATACACTGTACTTGCTGAGAACAGACGCGAGTGCTACTTGCACTGTGTATGGCAAATGGAGCACAATAGTGACTCTTCTTACCAGAAAACAACTCTTGCTCGTAGGACAAAAAACTGCATGTGACTCAACTCCCTTTAGGACTGGGAAACAAACTCTAGCTCGCCTTACAAGAAACACACTCTGCTTTTGAGAAAAGAGCACTCTTCTACTCTACTGTGTTTCCTATAGGGCCAGAACAGTGAGCTTGCTCAGAACAAATGAACTGTGCTTCCTAGACACAAGGGCCATATCTAGTTCAACTCTGCTTAGGAAACTGACAAGAACAGTAGCTCCTCTTCAGTCCGATACAGTGTACTTGCTGGGAACAGACGCGTGTGCTATTTGCACTGTGTATGGCAAAGGGAGCACAATAGTGACTTTCCTTACCAGAAAACAACTCTTGCTCGTAGGACCAGAAACTGCATGTGATTCAACTCCGTTTAGGACTGGGAAACAAATGCTAGCTCGCCTTACAAGAAACACACTCTGCTTTAGAGAAAAGCGCACTCTTCTACTCTACTGTGTTTCCTATGATGTCCGAACAGTGAGCTTGCTCAGAACAAAGAACTGTGCTTCCTACACTCATGGACCATATCTAGTTCAACTCTGCTTAGGAAACTGACACGAACAGTAGCTCCTATTCAGTCCAATACACTGTACTTCCTGGGAACAGACACGAGTGCTATTTGCACTGTGTATGGCATTTGGAGCACAATAGTGACTCTTCTTACCGGAAAACAACTCTTGCTCGTAGGACCAAAAACTGCATGTGACTCAACTCCATTTAGGACTGGGAAACAAATGCTAGCTCGCCTTACAAGAAACACACTCTGCTTTTGAGAAAAGAGCACTCTTCTACTCTACTGTGTTTCCTATAGGGCCAGAACAGTGAGCTTGCTCACAACATAATAACTGTGCTTCCTAAACAAACGGGCCATATCTAGTTCAACTCTGCTTAGGAAACTGACAAGAACAGTAGCTCCTCTTCAGTCCGATACACTGTACTTGCTGGGAACAGACGCGAGTGCTATTTGCACTGTGTATGGCAAAGGGAGCGCAATAGTGACTTTCCTTACCAGAAAAAAACTCTTGCTCGTAGGACCAGAAACTGCATGTGATTCAACTCCATTTAGGACTGGGAAATAAATGATAGCTTGCCTTACAAAAAACACACTCTGTTTTTGAGAAAAGAGCACTCTTCTACTCTACTGTGTTTCCTATGGTGTCCGAACAGTGAGCTTGCTCAGAACAAAAGAACTGTGCTTCCTACACACATGGCCATATCTAGTTCAATTCTGCTTCGGAACCTGACAATAACAGTAGATCCTCTTCAGTCCAATACACTGTACTTGCTGCGAACAGACGCCAGTGCTATTTGTCCTGTGTATGGCAATGGCAGCGCAATAGTGACTCTTCTTACCAGAAAACAACTCTTGCTCGTAGGACCAAAAACTGCATGTGACTCAACACCATTTAGGACTGGGAAACAAACTCTAGCTCGCCTTACAAGAAACACACTCTGCTTTAGAGAAAAGAGCACTCTTCTACTCTACTGTGTTTCCTATGGGGTCCAAACAGTGAGCTTGCTCAGAACAAAAGAACTGTTCTTCCTACACACACGGATCATTTCTAGTTCAACTCTGCTTAGGAAACTGACAAGAACAGTAGCACCTATTCAGTCCAATACACTGTACTTGCTGGGAACAGACGGGAGTGCTATTTGCACTGTGAATGGCAATGGGAGCGCAACGTGACTTTCCTTACCACAAAACAACTCTTGTTCGTAGGACCAGAAACTGCATGTGATTCAACTCCATTTAGGACTAGGAAACAAACGCTAGCTCGCCTTACAAGAAACACACTCTGCTTTGAGAAAAGAGCACTCTTCTACTCTACTGTGTTTCCTATAGGGCCAGAACAGTGAACTTGCTCAGAACATAAGAACTGTGCTTCCTACACACACGGGCCATATCTAGTTCAACTCTGCTTAGAAAACTGACAGGAGCAGTAGCTCCTCCTCAGTCTGATACACTGTACTTGCTGGGAACAGACGCGAGAGCTATTTGCACTGTTTATGGCAAGGGGAGCACAATAGTGACTTTCCTTACCAGAAAACAACTTTTGCTCGTTGGACCAGAATCTGCATGTGATTCAACTCCATTTAGGATTGAGAAAGAAACTCTAGCTCGCCTTACAAGAAACATACTCTGCTTTTGAGAAAAGAGCACTCTTCTACTCTACTGTGTTTCCTATGGTGTCCGAACAGTGAGTTTGCTCAGAACAAAAGAACTGTACTTCCTACACACGGGCCATATCTAGTTGAACTCTGCTTAGGAACCTGGCAAGAACAGTAGCTCCTCTTCTGTCCGATACACTGTACTTGCTGGGAACAGACACGAGTGCTATTTGCACTGTGTATGGCATTTGGAGCACAATAGTGACTCTTCTTACCAGAAAACAACTCTTGCTCGTAGGACCAAAAACTGCATGTGACTCAACTCCATTTAGGACTGGGAAACAAACGCTAGCTCGCCTTACAAGAAACACACTCTGCTTTAGAGAAAAGAGCACTCTTCTACTCTACTGTGTTTCCTATAGGGCCAGAACAGTGAGCTTGCTCAGAACATAATAACTGTGCTTCCTAAAAAAACGGGCCATATCTAGTTCAACTCTGCTTAGGAAACTGACAAGAACAGTAGCTCCTCTTCAGTCCGATACACTGTACTTGCTGGGAACAGACGCGAGTGCTATTTGCACTGTGTATGGCAATGGCAGCACAATAGTGACTTTCCTTACAAGAAAACAACTCTTGCTCTTAGTACCAGAAACTGCATGGGATTCAAATCCATTTAGGACTGGGAAACAAACGCTAGCTCGCCTTCCAAGAAACACACTCTGCTTTAGAGAAAAGAGCACTCTTCTATTCTACTGTGTTTCCTATGGTGTCCGAACAGTGAGCTTGCTCATGCCAAAAAAAACTATTCTTCCTACAAACACGGCCATATCTATTTCAAGTCTGCTTAAGAACCTGACAAGAACAGTAGATCCTCTTCAGTCCAATACACTGTACTTACTGCTCACAGACGCCAGTGCTATTTGTCCTGTGTATGGCAATGGCAGCGCAATAGTGACTCTTCTTACCAGAAAACAACTCTTGCTCGTAGTACCAGAAACTGCATGGGATTCAACTCCATTTAGGACTGGGAAACAAACGCTAGCTCGCCTTACAAGAAAGACACTCTGCTTTAGAGAAAAGAGCACTCTTCTACTCTACTGTTTTTCCTATGGGGTCCAAACAGTGAGCTTGCTCAGAACAAAAGAACTGTGCTTCCTACACACGGGCCATATCTATTTCAACTCTACTTAAGAAACTGGCAAGAACAGTAGCTCCTCTTCTGTCCGATACACTGTACTTGCTGGGAACAGACGCGACTGCTATTTGCACTGTGTATGGCAATGGGAGCGCAATAGTGACTTTCTTTACCAGAAAAAAACTCTTGCTCGTAGGACCAGAAACTGCATGTGATTCAACTCCATTTAGGACTGGGAAACAAACGCTAGCTCGCCTTACAAGAAACACACTCTGCTTTTGAGAAAAGGTCACTCTTCTACTCTACTGTGTTTCCTATGAGGTCCGAACAGTGAACTTGCTCAGAACAAAAGAACTGTGCTTCCTACACACAAGGCCATATCTAGTTCAATTCTGCTTAGGAACTTGACAAGAACAGCAGATCCTCTTCAGTCCAATACACTGCACTTGCTGGGAACAGACACGAGTGCTATTTGCACTGTGTATGGCATTTGGAGCACAATAGTGACTCTTCTTACCAGAAAACAACTCTTGCTCGTAGGACCAAAAACTGCATGTGACTCAATTCCATTTAGGACTGGGAAACAAACGCTAGCTCGCCTTACAAGAAACACACTCTGCTTTAGAGAAAAGAGCACTCTTCTACTCCACTGTGTTTCCTATAGGGCCAGAACAGTGAGCTTGCTCAGAACAAAAGACCTGTGCTTCCTACACATGGGCCATATCTAGTTCAACTCTGCTTAGGAAACTGGCAAGAACAGTAGCTCCTCTTCTGTCCGATACACTGTACTTGCTGGGATCAGACACGAGTGCTATTTTCACTGTGTATGGCATTTGGAGCACAATAGTGACTCTTCTTACCAGAAAACAACTCTTGCTCGTAGGACCAAAAACTGCATGTGACTCAACTCCATTTAGGACTGGGAAACAAACGCTAGCTCGCCTTACAAGAAACACACTCTGCTTTAGAGAAAAGAGCACTCTTCTACTCTACTGTGTTTCCTATAGTGCCAGAACAGTGAGCTTGCTCAGAACATAATAACTGTGCTTCCTAAACAAACGGGCCATATCTAGTTCAACTCTGCTTAGGAAACTGACAAGAACAGTAGCTCCACTTCAGTCTGATACACTGTACTCTCTCGGAACAGACGCGAGTGCTATTTGCACTGTGTATGGCAAAGGGAGCACAATAGTGACTTTCCTTACCAGAAAACAACTCTTGCTCGTAGGACCAGAAACTGCATGTGATTCAACTCCATTTAGGACTGGGAAATAAACGATAGCTTGCCTTACAAAAAACACACTCTGCTTTTGAGAAAAGAGCACTCTTCTACTCTACTGTGTTTCCTATGGTGTCCGAACAGTGAGCTTGCTCAGAACAAAAGAACAGTGCTTCCTACACACATGGCCATATCTAGTTCAATTCTGCTTCGGAACCTGACAAGAACAGTAGATCCTCTTCAGTCTGATACACTGTACATGCTTTGAACAGACGCAAGAGCTATTTGCACTGTGTATGGCAAGGGGAGCGCAATAGTGACTTTCCTTACCAGAAAACAACTCTTGCTCGTAGTACCAGAAACTGCATGGGATTCAACTCCATTTAGGACTGGGAAACAAACGCTAGCTCGCCTTACAAGAAACACACTCTGCTTTAGAGAAAAGAGCACTCTTCTACTCTACTGTGTTTCCTATGGGGTCCAAACAGTGAGCTTGCTCAGAACAAAAGAACTGTGCTTCCTACACACACGAATCTTTTCTAGTTCAACTCTGCTTAGGAAACTGACAAGAACAGTAGCACCTATTCAGTCCAATACACTGTACTTGCTGGAAAAGACGGGAGTGCTATTTGCACTGTGAATGGCAATGGGAGCGCAACGTGACTTTCCTTACCAGAAAACAACTCTTGTTCGTAGGAGCAGAAACTGCCTGTGATTCAACTCCATTTAGGACTAGGAAACAAACGCTAGCTCGCCTTACAAGAAACACACTCTGCTTTTGAGAAAAGAGCACTCTTCTACTCTACTGTGTTTCCTATAGGGCCAGAACAGTGAACTTGCTCAGAACATAAGAACTGTGCTTCCTACACACACGGGCCATATCTAGTTCAACTCTGCTTAGGAAACTGACAGGAACAGTAGCTCCTCCTCAGTCTGATACACTGTACTTGCTGGTAAGATACGCGAGAGCTATTTGCACTGTTTATGGCAAGGGGAGCGCAATAGTGACTTTCCTTACCAGAAAACAACTATTGCTCGTAGGACCAAAAACTGCATGGGATTCAACTCCATTTAGGACTGAGAAAGAAACGCTAGCTCGCCTTACAAGAAACATACTCTGCTTTTGAGAAAAGAGCACTCTTCTAATCTACTGTGTTTCCTATGGTGTCCGAACAGTGAGCTTGCTCAGAACAAAAGAACTGTGCTTCCTACACACGGGCCATATCTAGTTCAACTCTGCTTAGGAAACTGGCAAGAACAGTATCTCCTCTTCTGTCCGATACACTGTACTTGCTGGGAACAGACACGAGTGCTATTTGCACTGTTTATGGCATTTGGAGCACAATAGTGACTCTTCTTACCAGAAAACAACTCTTGCTCGTAAGACCAAAAACTGCATGTGACTCAACTCCATTTAGGACTAGGAAATAAATTCTAGCTCACCTTACAAGAAACACACTCTGCATTAGAGTAAAGAGCACTCTTCTATTGTACTGTGTTTCCTATGGTGTCCGAACAGTGAGCTTGCTCAGAACAAAGAACTGTGCTTCCTACACACATGGACCATATCCAGTTCAACTCTGCTTAGGAAACTGACAGGAACAGTAGCTCCTCCTCAGTCTGATACACTGTACTCTCTCGGAACAGACGCGAGAGCTATTTGCACTGTGTATGGCAAGGGGAGCACAATAGTGACTTTCCTTACCAGAAAACAACTCTTGCTCCTAGGACCAGAAACTGCATGTGATTCAACTCCATTTAGGACTGAGAAAGAAACGCTAGCTCGCCTTACAAGAAACATACTCTGCTTTTGAGAAAAGAGCACTCTTCTACTCTACTGTGTTTCCTATGGTGTCCGAACAGTGAGCTTGCTCAGAACAAAAGAACAGTGCTTCCTACACACATGGCCATATCTAGTTCAATTCTGCTTCGGAACCTGACAAGAACAGTAGATCCTCTTCAGTCTGATACACTGTACTTGCTTTGAACAGACGCAAGAGCTATTTGCACTGTGTATGGCAAGGGGAGCGCAATAGTGACTTTCCTTACCAGAAAACAACTCTTGCTCGTAGTACCAGAAACTGCATGGGATTCAACTCCATTTAGGACTGGGAAACAAACGCTAGCTCGCCTTACAAGAAAGACACTCTGCTTTAGAGAAAAGAGCACTCTTCTACTCTACTGTGTTTCCTATGGGGTCCAAACAGTGAGCTTGCTCAGAACAAAAGAACTGTGCTTCCTACACACGGGCCATATCTATTTCAACTCTACTTAAGAAACTGGCAAGAACAGTAGCTCCTCTTCTGTCCGATACACTGTACTTGCTGGGAACAGACGCGACTGCTATTTGCACTGTGTATGGCAATGGGAGCGCAATAGTGACTTTCTTTACCAGAAAAAAACTCTTGCTCGTAGGACCAGAAACTGCATGTGATTCAACTCCATTTAGGACTGGGAAACAAACGCTAGCTCGCCTTACAAGAAACACACTCTGCTTTTGAGAAAAGGTCACTCTTCTACTCTACTGTGTTTCCTATGAGGTCCGAACAGTGAACTTGCTCAGAACAAAAGAACTGTGCTTCCTACACACAAGGCCATATCTAGTTCAATTCTGCTTAGGAACTTGACAAGAACAGCAGATCCTCTTCAGTCCAATACACTGCACTTGCTGGGAACAGACACGAGTGCTATTTGCACTGTGTATGGCATTTGGAGCACAATAGTGACTCTTCTTACCAGAAAACAACTCTTGCTCGTAGGACCAAAAACTGCATGTGACTCAATTCCATTTAGGACTGGGAAACAAACGCTAGCTCGCCTTACAAGAAACACACTCTGCTTTAGAGAAAAGAGCACTCTTCTACTCTACTGTGTTTCCTATAGTGCCAGAACAGTGAGCTTGCTCAGAACATAATAACTGTGCTTCCTAAACAAACGGGCCATATCTAGTTCAACTCTGCTTAGGAAACTGACAAGAACAGTAGCTCCACTTCAGTCTGATACACTGTACTTGCTGGGAACAGAAGCGAGTGCTATTTGCACTGTGTATGGCAAAGGGAGCACAATAGTGACTTTCCTTACCAGAAAACAACTCTTGCTCGTAGGACCAGAAACTGCATGTGATTCAACTCCATTTAGGACTGGGAAATAAACGATAGCTTGCCTTACAAAAAACACACTCTGCTTTTGAGAAAAGAGCACTCTTCTACTCTACTGTGTTTCCTATGGTGTCCGAACAGTGAGCTTGCTCAGAACAAAAGAACAGTGCTTCCTACACACATGGCCATATCTAGTTCAATTCTGCTTCGGAACCTGACAAGAACAGTAGATCCTCTTCAGTCTGATACACTGTACATGCTTTGAACAGACGCAAGAGCTATTTGCACTGTGTATGGCAAGGGGAGCGCAATAGTGACTTTCCTTACCAGAAAACAACTCTTGCTCGTAGTACCAGAAACTGCATGGGATTCAACTCCATTTAGGACTGGGAAACAAACGCTAGCTCGCCTTACAAGAAACACACTCTGCTTTAGAGAAAAGAGCACTCTTCTACTCTACTGTGTTTCCTATGGGGTCCAAACAGTGAGCTTGCTCAGAACAAAAGAACTGTGCTTCCTACACACACGAATCATTTCTAGTTCAACTCTGCTTAGGAAACTGACAAGAACAGTAGCACCTATTCAGTCCAATACACTGTACTTGCTGGAAAAGACGGGAGTGCTATTTGCACTGTGAATGGCAATGGGAGCGCAACGTGACTTTCCTTACCAGAAAACAACTCTTGTTCGTAGGAGCAGAAACTGCATGTGATTCAACTCCATTTAGGACTAGGAAACAAACGCTAGCTCGCCTTACAAGAAACACACTCTGCTTTTGAGAAAAGAGCACTCTTCTACTCTACTGTGTTTCCTATAGGGCCAGAACAGTGAACTTGCTCAGAACATAAGAACTGTGCTTCCTACACACACGGGCCATATCTAGTTCAACTCTGCTTAGGAAACTGACAGGAACAGTAGCTCCTCCTCAGTCTGATACACTGTACTTGCTGGTAAGATACGCGAGAGCTATTTGCACTGTTTATGGCAAGGGGAGCGCAATAGTGACTTTCCTTACCAGAAAACAACTATTGCTCGTAGGACCAAAAACTGCATGGGATTCAACTCCATTTAGGACTGAGAAAGAAACGCTAGCTCGCCTTACAAGAAACATACTCTGCTTTTGAGAAAAGAGCACTCTTCTAATCTACTGTGTTTCCTATGGTGTCCGAACAGTGAGCTTGCTCAGAACAAAAGAACTGTGCTTCCTACACACGGGCCATATCTAGTTCAACTCTGCTTAGGAAACTGGCAAGAACAGTATCTCCTCTTCTGTCCGATACACTGTACTTGCTGGGAACAGACACGAGTGCTATTTGCACTGTTTATGGCATTTGGAGCACAATAGTGACTCTTCTTACCAGAAAACAACTCTTGCTCGTAAGACCAAAAACTGCATGTGACTCAACTCCATTTAGGACTAGGAAATAAATTCTAGCTCACCTTACAAGAAACACACTCTGCATTAGAGTAAAGAGCACTCTTCTATTGTACTGTGTTTCCTATGGTGTCCGAACAGTGAGCTTGCTCAGAACAAAGAACTGTGCTTCCTACACACATGGACCATATCCAGTTCAACTCTGCTTAGGAAACTGACAGGAACAGTAGCTCCTCCTCAGTCTGATACACTGTACTCTCTCGGAACAGACGCGAGAGCTATTTGCACTGTGTATGGCAAGGGGAGCACAATAGTGACTTTCCTTACCAGAAAACAACTCTTGCTCCTAGGACCAGAAACTGCATGTGATTCAACTCCATTTAGGACTGAGAAAGAAACGCTAGCTCGCCTTACAAGAAACATACTCTGCTTTTGAGAAAAGAGCACTATTCTACTCTACTGTGTTTCCTATGGTGTCCGAACAGTGAGCTTGCTCAGAACAAAAGAACAGTGCTTCCTACACACATGGCCATATCTAGTTCAATTCTGCTTCGGAACCTGACAAGAACAGTAGATCCTCTTCAGTCTGATACACTGTACTTGCTTTGAACAGACGCAAGAGCTATTTGCACTGTGTATGGCAAGGGGAGCGCAATAGTGACTTTCCTTACCAGAAAACAACTCTTGCTCGTAGTACCAGAAACTGCATGGGATTCAACTCCATTTAGGACTGGGAAACAAACGCTAGCTCGCCTTACAAGAAAGACACTCTGCTTTAGAGAAAAGAGCACTCTTCTACTCTACTGTGTTTCCTATGGGGTCCAAACAGTGAGCTTGCTCAGAACAAAAGAACTGTGCTTCCTACACACGGGCCATATCTATTTCAACTCTACTTAAGAAACTGGCAAGAACAGTAGCTCCTCTTCTGTCCGATACACTGTACTTGCTGGGAACAGACGCGACTGCTATTTGCACTGTGTATGGCAATGGGAGCGCAATAGTGACTTTCTTTACCAGAAAAAAACTCTTGCTCGTAGGACCAGAAACTGCATGTGATTCAACTCCATTTAGGACTGGGAAACAAACGCTAGCTCGCCTTACAAGAAACACACTCTGCTTTTGAGAAAAGGTCACTCTTCTACTCTACTGTGTTTCCTATGAGGTCCGAACAGTGAACTTGCTCAGAACAAAAGAACTGTGCTTCCTACACACAAGGCCATATCTAGTTCAATTCTGCTTAGGAACTTGACAAGAACAGCAGATCCTCTTCAGTCCAATACACTGCACTTGCTGGGAACAGACACGAGTGCTATTTGCACTGTGTATGGCATTTGGAGCACAATAGTGACTCTTCTTACCAGAAAACAACTCTTGCTCGTAGGACCAAAAACTGCATGTGACTCAATTCCATTTAGGACTGGGAAACAAACGCTAGCTCGCCTTACAAGAAACACACTCTGCTTTAGAGAAAAGAGCACTCTTCTACTCCACTGTGTTTCCTATAGGGCCAGAACAGTGAGCTTGCTCAGAACATAATAACTGTGCTTCCTAAACAAACGGGCCATATCTAGTTCAACTCTGCTTAGGAAACTGACAAGAACAGTAGCTCCACTTCAGTCTGATACACTGTACTTGCTGGGAACAGAAGCGAGTGCTATTTGCACTGTGTATGGCAAAGGGAGCACAATAGTGACTTTCCTTACCAGAAAACAACTCTTGCTCGTAGGACCAGAAACTGCATGTGATTCAACTCCATTTAGGACTGGGAAATAAACGATAGCTTGCCTTACAAAAAACACACTCTGCTTTTGAGAAAAGAGCACTCTTCTACTCTACTGTGTTTCCTATGGTGTCCGAACAGTGAGCTTGCTCAGAACAAAAGAACAGTGCTTCCTACACACATGGCCATATCTAGTTCAATTCTGCTTCGGAACCTGACAAGAACAGTAGATCCTCTTCAGTCTGATACACTGTACATGCTTTGAACAGACGCAAGAGCTATTTGCACTGTGTATGGCAAGGGGAGCGCAATAGTGACTTTCCTTACCAGAAAACAACTCTTGCTCGTAGTACCAGAAACTGCATGGGATTCAACTCCATTTAGGACTGGGAAACAAACGCTAGCTCGCCTTACAAGAAACACACTCTGCTTTAGAGAAAAGAGCACTCTTCTACTCTACTGTGTTTCCTATGGGGTCCAAACAGTGAGCTTGCTCAGAACAAAAGAACTGTGCTTCCTACACACACGAATCATTTCTAGTTCAACTCTGCTTAGGAAACTGACAAGAACAGTAGCACCTATTCAGTCCAATACACTGTACTTGCTGGAAAAGACGGGAGTGCTATTTGCACTGTGAATGGCAATGGGAGCGCAACGTGACTTTCCTTACCAGAAAACAACTCTTGTTCGTAGGAGCAGAAACTGCATGTGATTCAACTCCATTTAGGACTAGGAAACAAACGCTAGCTCGCCTTACAAGAAACACACTCTGCTTTTGAGAAAAGAGCACTCTTCTACTCTACTGTGTTTCCTATAGGGCCAGAACAGTGAACTTGCTCAGAACATAAGAACTGTGCTTCCTACACACACGGGCCATATCTAGTTCAACTCTGCTTAGGAAACTGACAGGAACAGTAGCTCCTCCTCAGTCTGATACACTGTACTTGCTGGTAAGATACGCGAGAGCTATTTGCACTGTTTATGGCAAGGGGAGCGCAATAGTGACTTTCCTTACCAGAAAACAACTATTGCTCGTAGGACCAAAAACTGCATGGGATTCAACTCCATTTAGGACTGAGAAAGAAACGCTAGCTCGCCTTACAAGAAACATACTCTGCTTTTGAGAAAAGAGCACTCTTCTAATCTACTGTGTTTCCTATGGTGTCCGAACAGTGAGCTTGCTCAGAACAAAAGAACTGTGCTTCCTACACACGGGCCATATCTAGTTCAACTCTGCTTAGGAAACTGGCAAGAACAGTATCTCCTCTTCTGTCCGATACACTGTACTTGCTGGGAACAGACACGAGTGCTATTTGCACTGTTTATGGCATTTGGAGCACAATAGTGACTCTTCTTACCAGAAAACAACTCTTGCTCGTAAGACCAAAAACTGCATGTGACTCAACTCCATTTAGGACTAGGAAATAAATTCTAGCTCACCTTACAAGAAACACACTCTGCATTAGAGTAAAGAGCACTCTTCTATTGTACTGTGTTTCCTATGGTGTCCGAACAGTGAGCTTGCTCAGAACAAAGAACTGTGCTTCCTACACACATGGACCATATCCAGTTCAACTCTGCTTAGGAAACTGACAGGAACAGTAGCTCCTCCTCAGTCTGATACACTGTACTCTCTCGGAACAGACGCGAGAGCTATTTGCACTGTGTATGGCAAGGGGAGCACAATAGTGACTTTCCTTACCAGAAAACAACTCTTGCTCCTAGGACCAGAAACTGCATGTGATTCAACTCCATTTAGGACTGAGAAAGAAACGCTAGCTCGCCTTACAAGAAACATACTCTGCTTTTGAGAAAAGAGCACTATTCTACTCTACTGTGTTTCCTATGGTGTCCGAACAGTGAGCTTGCTCAGAACAAAAGAACAGTGCTTCCTACACACATGGCCATATCTAGTTCAATTCTGCTTCGGAACCTGACAAGAACAGTAGATCCTCTTCAGTCTGATACACTGTACTTGCTTTGAACAGACGCAAGAGCTATTTGCACTGTGTATGGCAAGGGGAGCGCAATAGTGACTTTCCTTACCAGAAAACAACTCTTGCTCGTAGTACCAGAAACTGCATGGGATTCAACTCCATTTAGGACTGGGAAACAAACGCTAGCTCGCCTTACAAGAAAGACACTCTGCTTTAGAGAAAAGAGCACTCTTCTACTCTACTGTGTTTCCTATGGGGTCCAAACAGTGAGCTTGCTCAGAACAAAAGAACTGTGCTTCCTACACACGGGCCATATCTATTTCAACTCTACTTAAGAAACTGGCAAGAACAGTAGCTCCTCTTCTGTCCGATACACTGTACTTGCTGGGAACAGACGCGACTGCTATTTGCACTGTGTATGGCAATGGGAGCGCAATAGTGACTTTCTTTACCAGAAAAAAACTCTTGCTCGTAGGACCAGAAACTGCATGTGATTCAACTCCATTTAGGACTGGGAAACAAACGCTAGCTCGCCTTACAAGAAACACACTCTGCTTTTGAGAAAAGGTCACTCTTCTACTCTACTGTGTTTCCTATGAGGTCCGAACAGTGAACTTGCTCAGAACAAAAGAACTGTGCTTCCTACACACAAGGCCATATCTAGTTCAATTCTGCTTAGGAACTTGACAAGAACAGCAGATCCTCTTCAGTCCAATACACTGCACTTGCTGGGAACAGACACGAGTGCTATTTGCACTGTGTATGGCATTTGGAGCACAATAGTGACTCTTCTTACCAGAAAACAACTCTTGCTCGTAGGACCAAAAACTGCATGTGACTCAATTCCATTTAGGACTGGGAAACAAACGCTAGCTCGCCTTACAAGAAACACACTCTGCTTTAGAGAAAAGAGCACTCTTCTACTCCACTGTGTTTCCTATAGGGCCAGAACAGTGAGCTTGCTCAGAACAAAAGACCTGTGCTTCCTACACATGGGCCATATCTAGTTCAACTCTGCTTAGGAAACTGGCAAGAACAGTAGCTCCTCTTCTGTCCGATACACTGTACTTGCTGGGATCAGACACGAGTGCTATTTTCACTGTGTATGGCATTTGGAGCACAATAGTGACTCTTCTTACCAGAAAACAACTCTTGCTCGTAGGACCAAAAACTGCATGTGACTCAACTCCATTTAGGACTGGGAAACAAACGCTAGCTCGCCTTACAAGAAACACACTCTGCTTTAGAGAAAAGAGCACTCTTCTACTCTACTGTGTTTCCTATAGTGCCAGAACAGTGAGCTTGCTCAGAACATAATAACTGTGCTTCCTAAACAAACGGGCCATATCTAGTTCAACTCTGCTTAGGAAACTGACAAGAACAGTAGCTCCTCTTCAGTCCGATACACTGTACTTGCTGGGAACAGACGCGAGTGCTATTTGCACTGTGTATGGCAAAGGGAGCGCAATAGTGACTTTCCTTACCAGAAAACAACTCTTGTTCGTAGGACCAGAAACTGCATGTGATTCAACTCCATTTAGGACTGGGAAATAAACGATATCTTGCCTTACAAAAAACACACTCTGCTTTTGAGAAAAGAGCACTCTTCTACTCTACTGTGTTTCCTATGGTGTCCGAACAGTGAGCTTGCTCAGAACAAAAGAACTGTTCTTCCTACACACATGGCCATATCTAGTTCAATTCTGATTAGGAACCTGACAATAACAGTAGATCCTCTTCAGTCCATTACACTGTACTTGCTGCGAACAGACGCCAGTGCTATTTGTCCTGTGAATGGCAATGGCAGCGCAATAGTGACTCTTCTTACCAGAAAACAACTCTTGCTCGTAGTACCAGAAACTGCATGGGATTCAACTCCATTTAGGACTGGGAAACAAACGCTAGCTCGCCTTACAAGAAACACACTCTGCTTTAGAGAAAAGAGCACTCTTCCACTCTACTGTGTTTCCTATAGGGCCAGAACAGTGAGCTTGCTCAGAACATAAGAACTGTGCTTCCTACACACACGAGCCATATCTAGTTCAACTCTGCTTAGGAAACTGACAAGAACAGTAGCTCCTCTTCAGTCCAATACACTGTACTTGCTGGGAACAGACGCGAGTGCTATTTGCACTGTGTATGGCATTTGGAGCGCAATAGTGACTTTCCTTACCAGAAAAGAACTCTTGCTCGTAGGACGAGAAACTGTAAGTGATTCAACTCCATTTAGGACTGGGAAACAAATGCTAGCTCGCCTTACAAGAAACACAATCTGCTTTAGAGAAAAGAGCACGCTTCTACTCTACTGTGTTTCCTATGGGGTCTGAACAGTGAGCTTGCTCAGAACAAAAAGAACTGTGCTTCCTACACACACGGCCATATCTAGTTCAATTCTGCTTATGAACCTGACAAGAACAGTAGATCCTCTTCAGTCCAAAACACTGTACTTGCTGGGAACAGACGCCAGTGCTATTTGTCCTGTGTATGGCAATGGCAGCGCAATAGTGACTCTTCTTACCAGAAAACAACTCTTGCTCATAGGACCAGAAACTGCATGTGATTCAACTCCATTTAGGACTGAGAAACAAACACAAGCTCGCCTTACAAGAAACACACTCTGCTTTTGAGAAAAGAGCACTCTTCTACTCTACTGTGTTTCCTATGGGGTCCAAACAGTGAGCTTGCTCAGAACAAAAAACTAAGCTTCCTACACACGGACCATATCTAGTTCAACTTTGCTTAGGAAAC
Source organism: Peromyscus eremicus (assembly GCF_949786415.1). Classification (NCBI taxonomy): domain Eukaryota; kingdom Metazoa; phylum Chordata; class Mammalia; order Rodentia; family Cricetidae; genus Peromyscus; species Peromyscus eremicus. The sequence continues at coordinate 5,761 of NW_026735737.1, read as the reverse complement.
TGACAAGAAAAGTAGCTCCTCTTCAGTCTGATACACTGTAATTGCTGGGAACAGACGCGAGTGCTATTTGCACTGTGTATGGCAATGGGAGCGCAATAGTGACTTTCCTTACCAGAAAACAACTCTTGCTCGTAGGACCAGAAACTGCATGTGATTCAACTCCATTTAGGACTGGGAAACAAATGCTATCTCGCCTTACATGAAAAACACTCTACTTTTGAGAAAAGAGCACTCTTCTACTCTACTGTGTTTCCTATGGGTTCCGAACAGTGACCTTGCTCAGAACAAAAAAACTGTGCTTTCTACACACGGCCATATCTAGTTCAAGTCTGATTAGGTACCTGACAAGAACAGTAGATCCTCTTCTATCCAATACATTGTACTTGCTGGGAAAAGACAACAGTGTTATTTGCCCTGTGTATGGCAATGGCAGCGCAATAGTGACTCTTCTTACCAGAAAACAACTCTTGCTCGTAGGACCAGAAACTGCATGGGATTCAACTCCATTTAGGACTGGGAAACAAACGCTAGCTCGCCTTACAAGAAAGACACTCTGCTTTAGAGAAAAGAGCACTTTTCTACTCTACTGTGTTTCCTATAGGTCCAGAACAGTGAGCATGCTCAGAACAAAAGAACTGTGCTTCCTACACACACGGCCATATCTAGTTCAACTCTGCTTAAGAACCTGACAAGAACAGTAGATCGTCTTCAGTCCAATACACTGTACATGTTGGGAACAGACGCGAGTGCTATTTGCCCTGTGTATGACAATGGGAGCACAATAGTGACTCTTCTTACCAGAAAACAACTCTTGCTTGTAGGCCCAGAGACTGCATGTGATTCAACTCCATTTAGGACTAGGAAACAAACACTAGCTCGCCTTACAAGAAACACACTCTGATTTAGAGAAAAAAGCACTCTTCTACTCTACTGTGTTTCCTATGAGGTCCGAACAGTGAACTAGCTCAGAACAAAAGAACTGTGCATCCTACACACACGGCCATATCTAGTTCAATTCTGCTTAGGAACCTGACAAGAACAGTAGATCCTCTTCCATCCAATACACTTTAATTGCTGGGAAAAGACGCCAATGTTATTTGTCCTGTGTATGGCAATGGCAGCGCAATAGTGACTCTTCTTACCAGAAAAAAACTGTTGCTTGTAGGATCAGAAACTGCATGTGATACAACTCCATTTAGGACTGGGAAACAAACGCTAGCTCACCTTACAAGAAACATACTCTGCTTTTGAGAAAAGAGCACTCTTCTACTCTACAGTGTTTCCTATGGGGTCCAAACAGTGAGCTTGCTCAGAACAAAAGAACAGTGCTTCCTACACACATGGCCATATCTAGTTCAATTCTGCTTCGGAACCTGACAAGAACAGTAGATCCTCTTCAGTCTGATACACTGTACTTGCTTTGAACAGACGCAAGAGCTATTTGCACTGTGTATGGCAAGGGGAGCGCAATAGTGACTTTCCTTACCAGAAAACAACTCTTGCTCGTAGTACCAGAAACTGCATGGGATTCAACTCCATTTAGGACTGGGAAACAAACGCTAGCTCGCCTTACAAGAAAGACACTCTGCTTTAGAGAAAAGAGCACTCTTCTACTCTACTGTGTTTCCTATGGGGTCCAAACAGTGAGCTTGCTCAGAACAAAAGAACTGTGCTTCCTACACACGGGCCATATCTATTTCAACTCTACTTAAGAAACTGGCAAGAACAGTAGCTCCTCTTCTGTCCGATACACTGTACTTGCTGGGAACAGACGCGACTGCTATTTGCACTGTGTATGGCAATGGGAGCGCAATAGTGACTTTCTTTACCAGAAAAAAACTCTTGCTCGTAGGACCAGAAACTGCATGTGATTCAACTCCATTTAGGACTGGGAAACAAACGCTAGCTCGCCTTACAAGAAACACACTCTGCTTTTGAGAAAAGGTCACTCTTCTACTCTACTGTGTTTCCTATGAGGTCCGAACAGTGAACTTGCTCAGAACAAAAGAACTGTGCTTCCTACACACAAGGCCATATCTAGTTCAATTCTGCTTAGGAACTTGACAAGAACAGCAGATCCTCTTCAGTCCAATACACTGCACTTGCTGGGAACAGACACGAGTGCTATTTGCACTGTGTATGGCATTTGGAGCACAATAGTGACTCTTCTTACCAGAAAACAACTCTTGCTCGTAGGACCAAAAACTGCATGTGACTCAATTCCATTTAGGACTGGGAAACAAACGCTAGCTCGCCTTACAAGAAACACACTCTGCTTTAGAGAAAAGAGCACTCTTCTACTCCACTGTGTTTCCTATAGGGCCAGAACAGTGAGCTTGCTCAGAACAAAAGACCTGTGCTTCCTACACATGGGCCATATCTAGTTCAACTCTGCTTAGGAAACTGGCAAGAACAGTAGCTCCTCTTCTGTCCGATACACTGTACTTGCTGGGATCAGACACGAGTGCTATTTTCACTGTGTATGGCATTTGGAGCACAATAGTGACTCTTCTTACCAGAAAACAACTCTTGCTCGTAGGACCAAAAACTGCATGTGACTCAACTCCATTTAGGACTGGGAAACAAACGCTAGCTCGCCTTACAAGAAACACACTCTGCTTTAGAGAAAAGAGCACTCTTCTACTCTACTGTGTTTCCTATAGTGCCAGAACAGTGAGCTTGCTCAGAACATAATAACTGTGCTTCCTAAACAAACGGGCCATATCTAGTTCAACTCTGCTTAGGAAACTGACAAGAACAGTAGCTCCTCTTCAGTCCGATACACTGTACTTGCTGGGAACAGACGCGAGTGCTATTTGCACTGTGTATGGCAAAGGGAGCGCAATAGTGACTTTCCTTACCAGAAAACAACTCTTGTTCGTAGGACCAGAAACTGCATGTGATTCAACTCCATTTAGGACTGGGAAATAAACGATATCTTGCCTTACAAAAAACACACTCTGCTTTTGAGAAAAGAGCACTCTTCTACTCTACTGTGTTTCCTATGGTGTCCGAACAGTGAGCTTGCTCAGAACAAAAGAACTGTTCTTCCTACACACATGGCCATATCTAGTTCAATTCTGATTAGGAACCTGACAATAACAGTAGATCCTCTTCAGTCCATTACACTGTACTTGCTGCGAACAGACGCCAGTGCTATTTGTCCTGTGAATGGCAATGGCAGCGCAATAGTGACTCTTCTTACCAGAAAACAACTCTTGCTCGTAGTACCAGAAACTGCATGGGATTCAACTCCATTTAGGACTGGGAAACAAACGCTAGCTCGCCTTACAAGAAACACACTCTGCTTTAGAGAAAAGAGCACTCTTCCACTCTACTGTGTTTCCTATAGGGCCAGAACAGTGAGCTTGCTCAGAACATAAGAACTGTGCTTCCTACACACACGGGCCATATCTAGTTCAACTCTGCTTAGGAAACTGACAAGAACAGTAGCTCCTCTTCAGTCCAATACACTGTACTTGCTGGGAACAGACGCGAGTGCTATTTGCACTGTGTATGGCATTTGGAGCGCAATAGTGACTTTCCTTACCAGAAAAGAACTCTTGCTCGTAGGACGAGAAACTGTAAGTGATTCAACTCCATTTAGGACTGGGAAACAAATGCTAGCTCGCCTTACAAGAAACACAATCTGCTTTAGAGAAAAGAGCACGCTTCTACTCTACTGTGTTTCCTATGGGGTCTGAACAGTGAGCTTGCTCAGAACAAAAAGAACTGTGCTTCCTACACACACGGCCATATCTAGTTCAATTCTGCTTATGAACCTGACAAGAACAGTAGATCCTCTTCAGTCCAAAACACTGTACTTGCTGGGAACAGACGCCAGTGCTATTTGTCCTGTGTATGGCAATGGCAGCGCAATAGTGACTCTTCTTACCAGAAAACAACTCTTGCTCATAGGACCAGAAACTGCATGTGATTCAACTCCATTTAGGACTGAGAAACAAACACAAGCTCGCCTTACAAGAAACACACTCTGCTTTTGAGAAAAGAGCACTCTTCTACTCTACTGTGTTTCCTATGGGGTCCAAACAGTGAGCTTGCTCAGAACAAAAAACTAAGCTTCCTACACACGGACCATATCTAGTTCAACTTTGCTTAGGAAACTGACAAGAAAAGTAGCTCCTCTTCAGTCTGATACACTGTAATTGCTGGGAACAGACGCGAGTGCTATTTGCACTGTGTATGGCAATGGGAGCGCAATAGTGACTTTCCTTACCAGAAAACAACTCTTGCTCGTAGGACCAGAAACTGCATGTGATTCAACTCCATTTAGGACTGGGAAACAAATGCTATCTCGCCTTACATGAAAAACACTCTACTTTTGAGAAAAGAGCACTCTTCTACTCTACTGTGTTTCCTATGGGTTCCGAACAGTGACCTTGCTCAGAACAAAAAAACTGTGCTTTCTACACACGGCCATATCTAGTTCAAGTCTGATTAGGTACCTGACAAGAACAGTAGATCCTCTTCTATCCAATACATTGTACTTGCTGGGAAAAGACAACAGTGTTATTTGCCCTGTGTATGGCAATGGCAGCGCAATAGTGACTCTTCTTACCAGAAAACAACTCTTGCTCGTAGGACCAGAAACTGCATGGGATTCAACTCCATTTAGGACTGGGAAACAAACGCTAGCTCGCCTTACAAGAAAGACACTCTGCTTTAGAGAAAAGAGCACTTTTCTACTCTACTGTGTTTCCTATAGGTCCAGAACAGTGAGCATGCTCAGAACAAAAGAACTGTGCTTCCTACACACACGGCCATATCTAGTTCAACTCTGCTTAAGAACCTGACAAGAACAGTAGATCGTCTTCAGTCCAATACACTGTACATGTTGGGAACAGACGCGAGTGCTATTTGCCCTGTGTATGACAATGGGAGCACAATAGTGACTCTTCTTACCAGAAAACAACTCTTGCTTGTAGGCCCAGAGACTGCATGTGATTCAACTCCATTTAGGACTAGGAAACAAACACTAGCTCGCCTTACAAGAAACACACTCTGATTTAGAGAAAAAAGCACTCTTCTACTCTACTGTGTTTCCTATGAGGTCCGAACAGTGAACTAGCTCAGAACAAAAGAACTGTGCATCCTACACACACGGCCATATCTAGTTCAATTCTGCTTAGGAACCTGACAAGAACAGTAGATCCTCTTCCATCCAATACACTTTAATTCCTGGGAAAAGACGCCAATGTTATTTGTCCTGTGTATGGCAATGGCAGCGCAATAGTGACTCTTCTTACCAGAAAAAAACTGTTGCTTGTAGGATCAGAAACTGCATGTGATTCAACTCCATTTAGGACTGGGAAACAAACGCTAGCTCACCTTACAAGAAACATACTCTGCTTTTGAGAAAAGAGCACTCTTCTACTCTACTGTGTTTCCTATGGGGTCCAAACAGTGAGCTTGCTCAGAACAAAAGAACTGTGCTTCCTACACACATGGACCATATCTAGTTCAACTCTGCTTAGTAAACTGACAAGAACAGTAGCTCCTCTTCAGTCTGATACACTGTACTTGCTGGGAAAAGTCGCGAGTGCTATTTGCCTTGTGTAGGGCAATGGGAGCACAATAGTGACTTTCCTTACCAGAAAACAACTCTTGTTAATAGAACTAGAAACTGCATGTGATTCCACTCCATTTAAAAGTAGGAAACAAACCCTAGCTCGCCTTACAAAAACACACTCTGCTTTTGAGAAAAGAGCACTCTTCTACTCTACTGTGTTTCCTCTAGGGC